>NC_083406.1:89403377-89707663 GCF_020745735.1 Hemiscyllium ocellatum | reverse complement strand
GGGTGGGTTGTTAGGGGGCATGGACCTGACTAGATAGTCATGAAGGGAACGGTCTTTGTGGAAAGTGGATAAGGGTGCATTTGTAGGTGGTGGAAATGTCGGCGGATGATGCGATTTATGCAGAGGCTGGTGGGATGGAAGGTGAGGACCAGGGTGGTTCTGTCTTTGTTGTAGTTAGAGGGGTGGGGCTCGAGGGCAGAGGTACGGGACCTGGATGAGATGCATTGGAGGGCATCTTGAACCATGTGGGAGGGGAAATTGCAGACTTTAAAGAAAGAGGCCCTCTGGTGTGTTCTGTGGTGGAACTGGAGGAATTGGGAATACGGGATAGCATTTTTGCAGGAGGTAGGGTGGGAGGAGGTGTAATTCAGGTAGCTGTGAGAGTCAGTAGGTTTGTAGAAAATGTCAGTTGTGAGTCGGTCATTGATGGATAGGTCTAGGAAGGGGAGGGAGGTTTTCAGAGATGGTCCAGGTAAATTTAAGGTCAGGGTGGAATGTGTTGGTGAAGCTGATGAACTGTTCAAACTCCTTGTGGGAGCATGAGGTGGCGCTGATGCAGTCATCAATGTAGCGGAGGAAAAGGTGGAGAATGGTGCTGGTGTAACTCCAGCAGATGGACTAGTCTACGTAACCGACAAAGAGACAGGCTCAGCTGGGGCCCATGTGGGTGCCCTTGGCGAATCCTTTGATCTAGAGGAAGTGGGAGGATTTGAAGGGTGAGGACCAGCTCAGCTAAATGACTGAGAGTGTCAGTGGAAGGGTACTGGTGGGGACGTCAAAGAGGAAGAAATGGAGGACTTGGAAAAGCATCCAGAAGAGGGCAAAAGAGAAAATGCTGGAAAATCTCAGCAGGTCTGGCAGCATCTGTAGGGAGAGAAAAGAGCTGACATTTTGACTTGAACTGACCCTTTGTCAAAGTTAAGATAAAGGGTCAGTTAGACTCTCCCTACAGATGCTGCCAGACATGCTGAGATTGTCCAGCATTTTCTCTTTTAGTTTCAGGTTCCAGCATCCGCAGTAATTTGCTTTTGTCCAGTAGAGGACAGTAGTGAGAGATGATGGAGGAGGACTCTGGGAGAAGTCAGCTCACTGACCACAACTGAGAAGGGAATTGCAGAGAAGCCAGTTTCAAAGAACGGTGAAGACCAAAACATTACGTTGTTGGAGTGTTTCCCTCACTCCCTCCTTCTCAAACCAGAAAAAAAATGTTACAAATATCTCCTTCTGGAAAGGAAAAATAACAAATGCTGAAGATCACAGTGGATCAAGCAGCATCTGTGGAGAAAGAGCAAGTCATTACTTTTTGTCATTTATATAAATGATTTGGATGTGAGCATATGAGGTGTAGTTAATAAGTTTGCAGATGACACCAAAATTGGAGGTGTAGTGGACAGCAAAGAAGGTTACCTCGGATTACAACGGGATCTTGATCAGGTGGGTAAATGGGCTGAGGAGTGGCAGATAGAATTTAATTTAGATAAATGCAAGGTGCTGCATTTAGGGAAAGCAAATCTTAGCAGAACTTATACACTTAATGGTAAGGTCCTAGGGAGTGTTGCTGAACAAAGTGACTTTGGAGTGTAGGTTCATAGCTCCTTGAAAGTAGAATCGCAGTAGATAGGATAGTGAAGAAGGCATTTGGTATGATTTCCTTTATTGGTCAGAGTATTGAGTGCATGAGTAGGGAGGTCATGTTGAGGCTGTACAGGACATTGGTTAGGCCACTTTTGGAATATTGTGTGTAATTCTGGTCTCCTTCCTATCGGAAGGATGTTGTGAAACTTGAAAGGGTTCAGAAAAGACTTACAAGGATGTTGCCAGGGTTGGAGGATTTGAGCTATAAGGAGAGGCTGAACAGGCTGGGGCTGTTTTCCCTGGAGCGTCGGAGACTGAGGGGTGACCTTATGAGGGGCATGGATAGGGTAAATGGACAAATTCTTTTCCCTGGGGTGGGGGAGTCCAGAACTAGAGGGCATAGGTTTAGGATGAGAGGGAAAAGATATAACCTTTTCATGCAGAGGGTGGTACAGGTATGGAATCAGCTGCCAGAAGAAGTGGTGAAGGCTGGTACAATTGCAATATTTTAAAGGCACTGGGATGGGTACATGAATAGGAAGGATTTGGAGGGAAATGGGCCGGGTGCTGGCAGGTGGGACTAGATTGGGTTGGGATATCAGCATGGAAGTGTTGGACCAAATGGCCTGTTTCCGTGCTGTACATCTCTGTGGCTGTGTGAGTACCTCAATGGAATGGGAGTCTGTGCTATATGGTTTGTTCCCCAGGACATACACTGAGACAGCCATCAACTGCATCTGGAGAACCATCAATTTGGTGAAAGACCTGTCTGAAATGTGTTGGTCTTCCAGACCAAGGAGTTGACACCAACGGAGTGTTGAGACTTGTAAATTCTAAGGTCCAGGATTACGTGCTGAGGAACATACTAAAGATAGGGGCACCTGCTGAGATGCAGTGGGGAAAGACCATCGTGTGACGTCTGCCTGCTGTCGGTAAATGGGAATCTGTTCAGTTATCAGAGGTTTTTCAAATATATGTAAATATCAGTATTGTACATACATGAGAGGTCTTTGGGTTTTTGGATAGAGTCAAAGTCCGATGTTTTGTTTGTTTACTTGATACGCAACTGTACAGCACTGAAGTGCATTTGTGATCATGAATATATACCAAGTGATTTTTATGAGCAAGTATATATTTGAAATTTAAAAAGGAGAGAGAGAGAGAGAGAGAGAGAGAGTACCTGCTAGAAAATTTCATTGTGGCTTTGAAACAGCAGAGTCTCAGCAGTGAGATCAGAGTGCTGCTGTTGAGGTCAAAGTGCAGGCTTTGGTAAGCATCATGTTTCGCTGAGGAGGGTGAGTGACATTAAGGTACAGCAGGGTAAAGTCTTTCCTTTACTCATAATCCAGTACTTACTGGAGGGATAGTAAAGGCAATTAGTGAAGTGGTATGCTCTTCCTGAGAGATATGGAAGATCAAGGAGAAATTTACTTCCCCCGACAACGATGTCCACAGCAAATATTAAATATTACGGGACACCAGGTTATAGTCCAACAGGTTTAATTGGAAGTACAAGCTTTCAGAGTACTGCTGCTTCGTCAGGTAGCTAGTGGAGTAGGATCATAGGACACAGAATTTATAGCAAAAGAACATAGTGTCATACACTGATGTGGTATATTGAACAAATCTAGATTGCTGTTGAGTCTTTCATTTTTCAGAATGGGCTGCAGGTTTAATTCACTAAAATGTAAATTCCAGAACTTCTTTCAAGTCTCATTTCTGAGATAACTTAAGGTTTTGTTAATAAAAAAGTGACATTCAGCTCAGACAATGCATTAAAGGTGTGAGGTTAGAATTTGTATGTATTCTAGTCTTGAGTCAGACTGGTTCTGTTTCAAAGTAGGAATTTATAAAATGTCACATAGATGTTTTAAAAAATGACTGCGTACAGATTGTGTGCTTTTTGAATTAAATAGAATGTATTTCCAAATACAATTCTGCAAATGCAAATTCATCTCATAGACTCATATGTGTGTACGCATGCACATGAGAGAGAGAGAGAGAGAGAGAGAGAGTGAGAGTGAGAATGTATGCATATGAGGGACATGTAGGTGCATCTGAGACAGATGGGAGAGGTGATTCACTGCCCTTCTGTTCAAAGTGAGCATAGAATTGTGGGCAAACATTCAAATTCGCTTTGTAACCTGTTATGTCATGTAAGCCTTGCCACAGACAACGGGTGTCCATGTGGTTAGTCTGAGTCTGAGCCTGAGCCTAGTTTGGTATTACCTCATGGAATGGCTCTGATGGCCTAAAGAAAGTCGTGCCTGGATTTCCTGTATAGGTCAGGGTCACCTGACTTAAACGCCTCAGACCTGGGCTTCAGTTGGGAGTGAACTTTGGAAGCACATTTTTGAGGTTGGTTGGCTATAATGAACAAGGTTTCAGGATTCCGTCTCAAGACTGTTTGTGGCACTGCGTACTTCATCAAGTGCACTCTTCATTTCCGCATGTGGTGAAATGTAGACCACTGTCAGGACGGTGGAGGTGAACTTGCACGGCAGGTAGTGTGAACAGCATTTCCCTTTAAATATTCTAGCTATGGAGAGCACTGACTTGCCAGGGTCACCAGATCTGAGTACCAGATGGTGTTGGTCAGATGGCAGACACCACTGCCCCTTGCCTCGCCTGAGGACACCAAGCAATCCATTCAGTGAACTGAGAAACCCTCAGGGTAACGGGAGTAAAACAGAGCACATAACAGTGCTTCAATTATCTTTGGAAGGTGAGTTTAGCTTCAAATTCATCCATTTTGTTCTCAGTGTCATGGATGTTTGAGAGGTACACGCAGGGGTGGGGTGGGGGGAGGGGGATCTTGAAACCCCAAAGTTTCAGTGTCAACTGAATTCCAGTGCGTCTCCTGCATTTCCTAGGTGGGCCATTACTCCTAGTCGATTCCAAGCATCGGTAAGGGAAGTCTGCTGCTCTTGAAGATATGAGTGTGCATCTAATGGGGTCTTGAGCACAGCCATGCCCTTGTGCGTTCCAGATGGTCTTGCAGTGGGTCTGGTTGGACCTCCTCGATATTGAGTCACCATGTGGTCAGGACTAGTTCCTGTAATGATCAGGCCTTGGCTCCAGGCTTCCACAAGTTCAAGCCTTCTGGCCTCTTCAGGCTGACAATCTCTCTAGGCTTGGAGTTCCAGCATTGGCAGGGCAAGTGCTCCTGATGGAGTCCTGGGTACTAGTCAAGGCCTTGAGTGATCCACAGAATCTTGCAGTTGATCTAGTCAGAGCTCTCGACGTTAGGTCACCATGGGGTCAGGTCTTGTTCTCGCGCTGGTCACACCTGGATTCCAGCAACAGTAATCTGCCTTCATTGAGTGGTGGATTCCCAGACTTGCAAGTAGGTTTCAGAGAAAATTATTAGTAATTTTAACAGACTTAGAATTGAGTTTTCAAAGGCTAAAATGATAAGGTATGTAAGAATAAGATCTGTAGGCAACTCACAAGAGTCACCAACATTCCAGCACAATTTTCTTTTGTGTATGGGAAGGTCTTGTCTCACAAATTTGATTGAGTATTTTGAGGAAGTGACAAAGAAGATTTATGAGGGAAGGGAAGTGGATGCTGTCCTTATTGAAGCATTTGACAAAGTGCCTCTTGGTGGGCTGTTCCAGAAGATTAAATCACATGGGATCCACAGTGAGTGAGTTGGTAAATTGGATACAAAATTGGTTAGGTCATAGAAGATACAGTCATTGTGGAGGACTATTTTACTATTTGGAGGTCGGTGACCAGTGTTGATCTGCAAGGATCAGTGATGGCACCTCTGTGATTTGCAAAAATTATTTGGATGAAGACGTAGGTGGTTTGATTAATAAGTTTGCAGATTATGTAAAGTGTGGTGGAATTGTGGATAGTGAGGAAGATCGCCAAAAGGATATAGATCAATTGGAAAGTTGGGCAGACAAATGGGTAGATGAAGTTTAATCTGGACAAGTATGAGGTGATGCATTTTGGGAAGTCAAATTAAGGGGAAAGTATATAGTAAATAGCAGGTTCCTTAGGAGCATTGACATACAGAGGGATCTTGGGGTAGAACTCCATAACTCCTTAAAATTGGCAAAACACATGGATAAGGTGATAAAGAAGGTGCACATGCTTACCTTCATCGGTCAGGACTTTGAGTACAAAATTTGGGAAGTCATGTTGCAGCTATATAAAACTTTAGTTAGGTCACAATTGAGTATTGTGTACAGTTCTGGTCACCCCACTTTAGGAAAGATGTGGAGGCTTTGAAGAGGGTACAGAAGACAAATACCAGGTTGTTGCCTGGATTGGAGCTTATTAGCCTTAAGGAGATGTCAGGTAAACTTAAGATTGTTTATGCTAGAGTGGAGGCTAAGGGCAACTTGATAAAAGTATATAAAATTATGAGGCACATGGATAGGGTAGATAGTCAGTCTTTTTAACCCCAGGGTGGAAATGTCAAATACGCTATACTTGAGGGCATTGTTCAAGTGAGAGGGGAAAATAAGGAGATGTGTGAGATAATTTTTTTTTACACAGAGGGTGGTGGGTGCCTGGAATGTGCTGCCAGGGAAGGTGGTAGAAGCAGATATGATAGCAACATTTAAGAGGCATTTTGACAGTCACATGAACAGGCAGGTATAAAAGGATTTCGGATCACGTGCAGGCAATTGGATTAATTTAGACTGGTCAGTATGGTTGGCACATACATGGTGGAAGTAAGGGCCTGATCCTGTACTGTGCTGTTCTATGTCCTGTGCTCTATGTTCAGGATACTTATGCTAAAGTTTCATTTCATTTCAAACCACAAGTTCCTGATACTTGGGCAAAGAGACAGCAGGAGAAAAGCTGGCAGTTTAGATTATATAAAACGTAAGTTGAATCAGCCCTTGGCACATTACCACAGTTCCTAAGTAACAAGCTATAGATTGGTTGAGAACTAATTACAAATTTGATTGTTGTCCTTTAGATCAACAAGGGAAGCAAAGGTGAGGAATAGTTTTGCAAGATTAGCTAAAATCGAATAAGAATATTAAATTTATCAACACAAATATACAAAGGTCAAACGAAAAGAAAATAAGGAATATCAATTTCCATCATGTGCTTCTGATTAATAGCAAAACAAAGCACTGGGCTGAAATTACTGTTGAGTATCTATGTCCTTTTCTTAAGTACTTAAGTACAGGAACAGGAAGTGGGAGCCATATCTTACCTTCGCATATTTATCAGGGTCCACACACAACCAGCTCAAAAGTTACAACTAACTTTCCACAATGTGTTCACACTTTCACTTGTCTGTTCTACATCAACATATTTAAACATGGACTACTATCTTGATCATTGGCCTTTAATTTCAAAAGTTAGAAATCTTACTACATTCTTTAATCATAGTTAATTTAACTTGATCTAAAATTCTATCAAAATTAATTTACACAATGTTATGATGTTTTTAAAGTAAAAGACTGACTTTTAAAACACCATGGCAGCATTGGGTAGCACAGAGCACACAACCTTAAGACTTGCTTATTACGCTTGTGAAAAACAATTTATAGTCATAGAGATGTACAGCATGGAAACAGACCCGTCGGACCAACCCGTCCATGTCGACCTGATATCCCAACCCAATCTAGTCCCACCTGCCAGCACCCGCCCATATCCCTCCAAACCCTTTTCATTCATATATCCATCCAAATGCCTCTTAAATGTTGCAATTTACCAGTCTCTACCACATCCTCTGGCAGCTCATTCCATACACGTACCACACTCTGCATGAAAAAGTTGCCTCTTAGGTCTCTTTTATATCTTTTCCCTCTCACCCTAAACCTATGCCCTCTAGTTCTGAACTCCCCGACACCAGGGAAAAGACTTTGTCTCTTTATCCTATCCATGCCCCTCATGATTTTATAAACCTCTATAAATTCACCCCGCAGCCTCCGATGCCCCAGGGAAAACAGCCCCAGCCTTTAGCCTCTTCCTGTAGCTCAGATCCTCCAACCCTAGCAACATCCTTGTAAATCTTTTCTGAACCCTTTCAAGTTTCACAACATCTTTCCAATAGGAAGGAAACCAGAATTGCATGCAATATTCCAACAGTGGCCTAAACAATGTCTTGTACAGCCGTAACATGACCTCCCAACTCCTGTACTTAATACTCTGACCAATAAAGGAAATCATACCAAACACCTTCTTCACCATCCTATCTACCTGTGACTCCACTTTCAAGGAGCTATGAACATGCATGCCAAGGTCTCTTTGTTCAGCAACACTCCCTAGGACCTTACCATTAAGTGTATAAGTCCTGCTAAGATTTGCTTTCCCAAATCGCAGCACCTCGCATTTATCTGAATTAAACTCCATCTGCCACGTCTCAGTCCATTGGCCCATCTGATCCAGATCCTGTTGTAATCTGAGGTAACCCTCTTCGCTGTCCACTCCACCTCCAATTTTGGTGTCATCTGCAAACTTATTAACTGTACCTCTTATGCTCGCATCCAAATCATTTATGTAAATGACAAAAAGTAGACAGCCCAGCACCGATCCTTGTGGCACTCCACTGGTCATAGGCCTCCAGTCTGAAAAACAACCCTCCACCACCACCATCCTCTGTCTTCTACCTTTGAGCCAGTTCTGTATCCAAATGGCTAGTTCTCCCTGTATTCCATGAGATCTGACCTTGCTAATCAGTCTTCCATAGGGAATCTTGTTGGACGCCTTACTGAAATCCATATAGATCACATCTACCGCTCTGCCCTCATCAATCCTCATTGTTACTTCTTCAAAAAACTCAATCAAGTTTGAGAGACATGATTTCCCACGCACAAAGCCATGTTGACTATCCCGAATCAGTCCTTGCCTTTCCAAATACATGTGCATCCTGTTCCTCAGGGTTCCCTCCAACAACTTGACCACCACCGAGGTCAGGCTCACTGGTCTATAGTTCCCTTCTTATACAGTGACACCACCTTTGCCAACCTCCAGTCTTCCAGCACCTCACCTGTGACTATCGATGATACAAATATCTCAGCAAGAGGCCCAGCAATCACTTCTCTAGCTTCCCACAGAGTTCTCGGGTCCACCTGATCAGGTCCTGGGGATTTATCCACTTTTAACCATTTCAAGACATCCAGCACTTCCTCCCCTGTAATCTGGACATTTTGCAAGAAGTCACCATCTATTTCCCTACAGTCTATATCTTCCATATTGTTTTCCAAGGTAAATACCGATGCAAAATATTCATAGCCATTTTCTGTGGCTCCACACAAAGGCCACCTTGCTGATCTTTGAGGGGCCCTATTCTCTCCCTTGTTACTCTTTTGTCCTTAATATATTTGTAAAAACCCTTTGGATTCTCCTTAATTCTATTTGCCAAAGCTATCTCATGACCCCATTTTGCCCTCCTGATTTCACTCTTAAGTATATTCCTACTTTCTTTATACTCTTCTAAGGATTCACTCGATCTATCCTGTCTATACTTGATATATGCTTCCTTCTTTTTCTTAACCAAACCCTCAATTTCTTTAGTCAATCCAGCATTCCCTATACCTACCAGCCTTCCCTTTCACCCTGACAGAAATATACTTTCTTGTTATCTCATTTCTGAAGGCTTCCCATTTTACAGCCCTCCCTTTACCTGCGAACATCTGCCCCAGTCAGCTTTTGAAAGTTCTTGTCTAATACTGTCAAAATTGGCCTTTCTCCAATTTAAAACTTCAACTTTTAGATCTGGTCTATGCTTTTCCATCACTATTTTAAAACGAATACAATTATGGTCACTGGCCCCAAAGTGCTCCCCCACTGACACCTCAGTCACCTGCCCTGCCTTATTTCCCAAGAGTAGGTCAAGTTTTGCACCTTCTCTCGTAGGTACATCAACATACTGAATCAGAAAATTTTCTTGTACACACTTAAGAAATTCCTCTCCATCTAAAACTTTAACACTATGGCAGTCCCAGTCTATATTTGGAAAGTTAAATTCCCCTACCATAACCACCCTATTATTCTTACAGGTAGCTGAGATCTCCTTACAAGTTTGTTTCTCAATTTCCCTCTGACTATTGGGGTGTGTATAATACAATCCCGATAATGTGATCATCCCATTCTTATTTCTCAGTTCCACCCAAATAACGTCCCTGGATGTATTTCTGGGAATATCCTCCCTCAGCACAGCTTATCAAAAATGCCACTCCCACTCCTCTCTCACCTCCCTTTCTATCCTTCCTGTAGCATTTGTATCCTGGAACATTAAGCTACCAATCCTGCCCATCCCTGAGTCATGTTTCCGTAATTGCTATGATATACCAGTCCCAAGTTCCTAACCACGCCCTGAGTTCATCTGCCTTCCCTGTTAGGCTCCTTGCATTGAAATAAATTCAGTTTAATTTATTCATCCTACCTTGTCCCTGCCTGCCCTGACTGTTTGACTCACTTCTGTTCTCAGCTGTACCCGTCTCAGATCGATGTCTTTCCTCACTATCTCCCTGGATTCCACTCCACCCAACTTGTTTAAATCCTCCCGAGAGGTTGTAGCAAATTTCCCTGCCAGTATATTAGTCCCCTTCCAATTTAGGTGCAATCCGTCCTTCTTGTCCAGGTGACTTCTACCCCAAAAGAGATTCCAATGATCCAAAAATGTGAATCCTTCTCCCATACACCAGCTCCTCAGCCATGCATTCACCTGCTCTATCCTCCTATTCATGCCCTCACTAGCTCGTAGCACTGGGAGTAATCCAGATATTACTACCCTTGAGGACCTTTTTAAATTTCTGCCTAACTCTCTGTAATCTCCCTTCAGAATCTCAACCTTTTCCCTTCCAATGTCGTTGGTTCTAATGTGGACAATGACCTCCTGCTGGCCCCTCTCCCCAGTGAGAACATTCTGCACCCTCTGAGACATCCTTGATCCTAGCACCAGGGAAACAACACACCATTCTGCTTTTACTGTGCTGGCCGCAGAAACGTCTGTCTGTACCTCTGACTACAGAATCCCCTAACACAGTTGATCTCTTGGAAGCTGACGTACCTCTCGTTGCATTAGAGCCAGTCTCAATACCAGAAACTTGGCTGTTCGTGATACATTCCCCTGAGAATCCATCACCCCGTACATTTTCCAAAACAGCATACCTGTTTGAAATGGGTATATTCACAAAAGACTCCTGCACTAGCTGCCTACCTCTCTTACCCTTCCTGGAGTTAACCCATCTATGTGACAGTATCTGAGACTTGCCCCCCTTCCTATAACTGCCATCCATTACATACTGTTGCTGTTGCAAATTCCTCATCGCTTCTATCTGTCTCTCCGACTGATCCACTCAATCTGATAAGATTCATGTCCAACAGCATTTATGGCAGATATAATCCGCAGTAACCCTTAAACTCTCTTTAAACTCCCACATTTGACAAGAAGTACATATCACTGCAAAAGCCATTTTTACTCCTTCACAATCCATAGACCCAGAAAATAACACCATCTTATTCCTCTACAAACACAGCCCCAGGTTAAATTAATAGTTATGGCTTACATTTTAAGTTTAATCAAGAGACTTATCTCCAAAAACATATAATCAAAAAGAATCCACTATGCTCACTACTCCAGCCTTTCTCTTGGACAGACTTAAAACAACATTAACTTATCTGATTCTGTGCTGTGAACTTCGCCCAACAGTTCCTCCAAGTGTTAGTTGTGAATTTCACTGTTGTTAATTTTCCCAGATGCACTCTGATGTCCAGCGATACACGAATTCAAACAGCAAAGGCAGTAACTGTGCAGGTTCTCTCTCTCTCTCTCTCTCTCCCCCCTCTGCCCTGTCCTCACCATGTGCTTCCTTTGTCTGTTCTTCTCCCTTGTACTTTGTTTTTACTTTTTTTCCCCAAAGTTCCAAAACAACACAACATCATATAAAACAGTAATTGTTGCTTCTGGAATTCGAGGAAATCACCTCCAACACCTAAAATGCCTCAAAAAAATGAGCAGCTATTACAGCCAGAAATTTTTCCTGTCCTCCATCTTGAATTACCTTGATGATAATCAATATACTACCCTCAGACCTGAAAAATGTGGTGCTGATAAAACACAGCAGGCCAGGCAGCATCCAAGGAGCGGGAGAATCGACATTTCGGGCATAAGCCCTTCTTTTGGCTTATGCCCGAAACATCGATTCTCCTGCTCCTCGGATGCTGCCTGCCCTGCTGTGTTTTTCCAGCACCACATTTTTCAACTCTGGTACTCCAGCATCTGCAGTCCTCACTTTCTCCTACTACCCTCAGAGTTTACCATAGGATCAAAATGAGAGTTGGTGTCACCATTAGGTCAAGAAGTATGATAAATTAGATCACCAAAATTATCGCTGAATGGCAGATCAGATTCAGTGGTCTGAATGGGGTATTTTGGATATTCTTGTGTTCAGTACATTTTTCTTGATGCTTTTGTTGGGTACAGACATTACTAATGATGCCCACATTCATTGCCAACCACAGATAGCCCTCGAACTGAACAGCTTGCTTGGCTATTTCAGAGGGCAGTTTTAAGGGGTTGGGTTTGCTTTGGGTTTGGAATCACATGTAGGCCCAGATCAAATATGAATGACATATTTCCTTCCCAAAAAGGTACTTTTGAATCAGATGGGATTTTACAACTGTCAACGCATGGTTGCCATTAAATGAGATTTAATTTCAGACTTATCAGCTGAATTCAAATTTCATCAGCTGTCATGCTGAGATTCAATCCCAAGTCTTCTGGTGTTCTGGATTACTAATGCAGCAGTGTTACCACAATGCCCTGCTAGAAAAAGAAACTTTATCGAGGGTACAGAGTTAATCTAACTTAGTGTGTCAGAGACACAAAAATCTCATTTAAAAAAAACAATCAGTGTGCAATTTATTTACAATGTTAGCTATTCAAAGAAGAAATACTTGATGCATAACAAATCTCAGTTCATTAAGGCCTTTCAAAGTACTTTTTGTAATGACATTTTGGAATCTAATTATAGACCTAAAGCAAAGTACAACAGTAACTCTAACTGATACCCCAAACAGTAATATGATGAATGGCTAATATTATCCATTGCATCTTTTAACATTGTCCTGAACAAGCATATGGGTCATAGTTTAAAATGTTCCTTTAAGAATGGCCTCTCCAACAATATGGTGTTCTATCATAACTATACTTGAGTATACTTGGATGGTACACAAAAGTCAAATCTATAGCCTTCTGACCATTGTACTATGTCTCTTAGAAGATGTGTAGTTCCTCTTTAAGGGACATGCTCATGATTCATCACTGTATAATATAAAGCCCATTCTTCACCTTATTGAGCCCTGTGCTCTTGTAGCATGAGATGAGGAATATGTGCTGTAGTACATTGAATCACTTAGCTTTAGCCCAGACGTGCAAGTGCATATGTAGGTGCCAGGCACTGCAATAAAATGTTGTTTTAAATATTGCAGTCCTCAAAACTAAGTGACCTGTTTGAATACATTTACAAACAGATTCCAGAACAGCTTCTTCTGTTATCAGACATTTGAATGGACCTCTTAAATGTGAATATTGATCTCTTTCTGCACCTTTTCGGCAGCTGCAACACCAATCCTGTACTCTGTTCTGTTACCTGATACACTTGTACAGTACAATCTGCCCATAAAGCATGTAAGACAACACTTCTCAGTGTACCTTGGTACATGTGACAGTAATAAATTAAATCAAGAAGTATTGAAGTGCAATAGTTGCAGATCATCAGTAAAACCTCAGATCATGGCGAAGCATGGCTGTAAACAACAGCAAATGTTTGTAAAGGAATCCTCAGTGAAGATTAGGCAACCTGGGATCAAAATACATTAAGATGGCCTGACATAATATACTTGATGATATACGATGCTGTCCTCCACTTCTTGGTTAACCATGTTTAGCTTATCCCCTTCCTAGAATCAGTTTTAAACCTAACAAGATGTTAGACACAGGGACTCTGGTGAGTATTGTCCTAGTGGTGTTTTTGGTACTGTGACAGAAATGCCTTTTCAGTACCATACTATAGCAGTTTTTTTTTTGATTTGGGATTAATGTGACTTATTTTACTAGTTAAAAATCTTTGACTTCACATTACATAGATAATTTGGTTTATTCCATTTTATCTGTTGCTTACATAATAAACTGTTGCATTGCATACTTATATTTTTGTAAGGGACCACTTTATTAAAACAAATGAAAACATGGTCTGTAAATCCAGGTTCCTGTATGGAATCTTGACTTGTCCAGTAATAATATCTGCTGGATCATAACATTATTCAAAAAAACAGAAATTGCACAACTATAGGAAAATATCAGGAGTGTAGCATGAAACAGCTCCTTCAGAATGACAGCAGTGTGATAGATTCATTGTGATTTACACATTCACAAACAAACTTCCTGAAAATCTTGAATTTGGAACGTACTCCTACTCCATTGAAGCTTCATAAAAATATTACTGTTCTTTGTCAATCCACGTATCAGCCTTGTTAATGTGACACACAAATGACTGTTTTGTCCCCCTTATCAACTCTTTGGTGCCTCATTTTGCAACACCTCAACCCTCCGACTTCTTTGTGTTCATTGCAATGTTATAAATCTCCACCTTTAATACTATTCTTAGTTTTGAATGCACCCACAGATGAGTCTTTCATGCTGAGCTTTTGTTTTCGTTAAAAATGGAATGCATTATTTTTACACTATTTCTTCAAAAGTTTACATTATTTATTTTAGAGTCAGCTTTATTGTGAAAAGAGGCATTTGGCCCATGATCTCTGTATCACAACTAACTAATTGCGTTTTTCAACATTCAGTCCATAGCCCTGAAAGGGCACTTCAAGGGATCTAAAATACTTCTTAAATGTTGTGATGATTAAGTCTACTACACTTTTAACAGTGAGTTCCAGATATTTGTCACTCTTCAGACGAAAAAATGTTTTCCTTGAATTCCTCTAAACCTCCAGCCAGACATTAACTGGATAAAGAGACTAATAACTATGGTAACTAGTCCTCCCCTCAAAACCATGCAATTAGTGTTAAAGCTTTTGTTTGTGACTATTTCAGTTTCAAATTTTGCAAAGACGTTAATTGGATTATGATAACCATTTTGCAACATATCTTCTACAAATTATTTAATAGGATGTGGTTAATTAATAAAAACTTAAAATTGATTCAACCACCCCCAGTTAGTTCTACAACTTGTTGCTCCAATGAATTGTCATGAGAACATTCTACAAGACCCATTCTTTATCTTCCAGGCAACTTAACCCTTTTGAGTATCCCACTATATAAAAGTTGAAACCCCTAAAATTGTCTGCCTTGGTCACAAGCTCCATTTATTTAATGATGGCTCCACCAGGATAACTATCAGTAAGACACCTATAAACTATGACCACTAGCGTTCTGGACTTTGACAATTCCTAATGTCCACCCATTCTAAATCTACTTCCGGATCTTTTGACTTCAGATCCTTTTTCATGAATGGCCTTGTCATCCTTTACAATCTGGGCTATCCCTATTCTTTCGTCATTCTATAGCTATTTCAAAAATACTGTGTAACTTGAATTATTTATTTACCAACCTTAGTCACCTGTAACCAATGAATAAATCTAAACCTCTTGAGACACTAGTTCATTTATCTTATATGGGATACTTTGAACAGATAAAGATATGGACATTGGACTTATTATTTCTGTTCACCTTTAGTGGCTGAGGTAATGTTTTACCTGAGTTAATCTATTTGCCTTTAAATATATCTTAAAAACTAATTGGTGGATTTCAATAAAACTTGATATACAAATAGGGTAATATCCAAAGAACCGTTTGTTTTTGGTAAAGATACAGATCTGAATCCTGGAATTTTAAGGATCCATGCATATTAGGGGATTGATTGAATTAGTTTGGTTGTTTTTAAAAGAATGTTGCAGTTTGTTTTACTTGGAATGCTGACCGTTTTTAGTCTTGGGGATTGCCTCAGCTCCTGTTGTAAAAGTTGTCACAACTTGCAAAATATAAGCAGTTTTCAGAGCTGGCTGATGGGATGCGAGGATTGGCTTGAAATCTCTCTACAGCAAGTTGGAGGCTCTTAATAGTTTCTTATTTTAACTTTGCAGTTACAGAATATCTGCTAGGCAGGTAAAAGTTTCAACTAAGAGGTGCATAATAGTAATAACATCAAGTTAAAAGCAAATTGGAGAGATGGGCTCTACTGAATGCCTTCCACTTATTTAATTCAGCAATACATATTTTCCTGGGCTCGCAGTAAAGTAGTAACACAGTAAATTCAAAACACCTGTACTAGACCCCACCAATAGAACAAAAATACCTTCTGAATGGCTCCAAAGAGGTGGCAGCCAGAGCACAGCTGATTTTAAATTTAACCTGGTGGGGGGGGGGGGGGAGAATGGGTAGAGAGTTGTGTGTGAAACCTAGAGACCATTTCTTCTGGATTCTGTGCCTAAAAGGCATTTGCTTCCTGTTCCAAAAGGAAATGGGACTTGTCACATCCTATCCTTTTCCGTTTCCACAGGTTGACTTGGCCTAAATCTGATAACGGATGCAGCCCAAACCTCAGGACATTTTGGGACAATATGGTGGGACTCTGGCCTGCACCGCGACTGATCTCAAAACCAATTTCCCTTTGCTGTGTACCCGAGACATTGGGCACTTCTGGGGTACATAGAAAGATTAGCCCAAGTTTTATCAGTACAAGACAGCCTTCAATATTTTAAGTTATCATTTAATCATTTGGTCTTGATCATTCCAATGGACCATAATTACATGGTTTTCAATTCCAAATCTGTATTAATTTACAACACACACTGAACAACGTGTTGGGATGCACCAGTTCGGGATTTCTGATGCATCCCAACACATTTCTGGATTGACCAGATCAGGGAAATACCTAAGACAAGAAAGTGGTATTGTTGCCATTAAAGGTTCAAATTTTACATCTGTCAGCTTCTTGACTACCCAACCATTGTTAACTGAACCAATTCAAAACCTCAACATTGTCTTTGACAGGTTACCACAACTACACCCCACCAATTAAACTCCTTCAGGAAATACTGAATGGCAAAAGAAAACTGCTCATTTACACTTTATTCGATTTCAGTTATTCATCCTACATCCCTAGGACCTCCTGCTCTGCACCTCAGATTAACTTTATTGTCTCTCCCACTGGTGATTGTTCTTTTTTGAGCCGATTGTGTGTTTTGCAAGGTCAGTTCCAGAAATGCAAGATATTAGATCGAATTAATACCAGAGTGCTGGATTAGATATATTTAGACTATTGACCAATTGAAGGTTAGGTAAATTATATAGGTTTATTGTTTGGTCGCATGGCCAGCTTAACATTTTTATTGGAAGTACAATGACCAACCAGCTAGTAACTTTCAAAGTCAGAGGAACTCAAACTAAGTACAACACAAATAATTTACACAAACACTGGAAAGAATACAAAGTACCCTGGGTTACTAAGAGATCACTAAAATGGTTATTTGCTTTGTCTTGGGTTGATGGTCTGGCTTGAGTAATATTCTACTGGTGTAATTCTCAGTATAAGATGCATGGCTTATATTAGAATTCACAAACATTAAGAACAGTAAACTTTATTAGATATCAAAACATCCCTTAAATAAATCAGTTTAACTTTGTGACCACCGAACAAAATATCCACATCTTAGAACTCTGAGCACAAATGTCAACATTGAACTTTCAAAACCTATGAAACAACACTGGAATCATACAAAATGAAATAAATCAGGGACTACAAACTTTGGAGCTCTGAAATAAATTTTAAAAAGCTGGAAAAAACACCATCCATGAAGAGAAACGAGCTGACGTGTTGGACAGAACCCTGAAGAAGGCCCCTGCCCGGAAGATTAAGAAAAATCTTCTCGCCACAAATCCTAACTGGGCTACGTGTCTCTAGCATCTTGTCTTTTTAAAACTTATCACAATAGTGATCCAATTTATATTTCAAAATGTCGCCCTTATTTACATGATATGCTAATTTTAATTGTAAGTCTAGCTCCCTTCACAACGTTAACTGAAAGAACTATCATTTTCAGCAATTCTAAACCACATTGCACAAGTGGCAAATATTTCTCATTACATTTTTCCATTTAAGTCAAAAGTACATATTACAGAAAATGTACAAGATGACAATCTATTGAACAAAATTTAGATGACAGGAACAACAATCCAAACTGAAGTGGATTATAGCTGCCATATAGACGGCATTACAGACTTGGAGTTATTCCAATAGATCAATTGCTTCATGCTATTGAACTTAGTGTATTCTTTTCACTAAACTGTTAATTTGATTTTATTCAATTTTGTTCAGCCTGTCTGTAATGAGTTTCAGCAAAATATTTGAAATATAAACATTGTAAGTGATTTAAATATATCTAGTTTACAATAAGGGTTAACAAATTGCACTTCAAATTAAGTTTAACAAAAATATGGTAAGCACTGACAGAAAGTTGAACTCCATTTGTCAAGAACATCATCTTTTTCTTAACAGGAAGTTAGCAACATGTATTAAACATGCATTACCAACATTTTATTCAGTAGTGTCACTACAACCTCACAAATCCTTCAAATACCACAAACTACCTGAAAACAAAGGAGGTACATTCACAGAATGCATTCATTTGTCTCAAAATTTTAAAAATGCTTTTTTAAACATGCAAGAGACTGTGCACAATTTACTCTAAGTTTTAAATTATAGGAGACAATATTTCCTCATTACTTTAGCAAAATGACCATTTCCTAACAGTTTTCAAAAAGATTTTCATCAAAGTTAGGTAATTCATCGTGATCTCCTGTTAAAGAGTTCAGTGTGGATGTGGACAATAAATCTACCAACATTTCTTCCTTTGTGGGACTCTCATAAACTGATTCACAGTTACCAATAGATTCAATTTTATGGCTCTGCACCTGTAAAGTTGAAACACGTGGTATGTGATCACCATTAACAGTCCTTGGAGCTATGTTACACTCATTACTCAATTTACAGTTTGCTGCTCTTCCACAAAGCCATGAGTCACTATTTTGCACGTCAATAGATGTAGTAGTGGTTGTAGCTGGGGTGAAAAGTTCTGCAAGTAATTCATCATGACCTGGGCTATTATTCAATGAAGCACCTGAACTGGCTGAATAAACAGACTTATCATTTTCAACACCAAGCTCACGCCAAAGTTCATTCAATACATCATCATACAACATGCTTCCATTATTTGCAACATTTAACTGTCCTTCAAGACTCGAGGTACTTGCATAGTCGCTATCAAATTCATCCTGCTTAGTCTTCATGAGCTGTTCAAGTGAACTGAGTTGATCTTTTTTGTCTTGAAGTTTTTTGAGCAACTTGAGACGAAGGCAATGAGCTTTTGAGCTGGCATAATTCAGTTGTGTTTGCTTGTTTGAGTTGGAGCACTGATTCTTCAAAATACAAGTACCTGTTTCAGATTTTAAGGGGTGAGTACATTTTGATGAATTATTAAGAAATGTTTTGTTTAATGTATGGATACCGGAAGAGATTGTCTTAGGCAACAATACTTTGCAGTTCTCATTCATGTTACCAGGATTTTGAGGCAAATTGTCGTCATTTTGTACACAAGCAGCAGTATGATTATTTGAATCTTGAGACACAGATAACTCTTTGGCACTTCGTGTGCGTTTTGATAAATATTTGGTCTTGAACCCATCAAAGCGATCCTTTACAGGGTACTTTGGATCAGTGATTTTCAATGAAGCATTGCCTTTGTGAGCATTCTTAACCTCATTCTGAGGCAATATTCTAGGTTGATTGCCTGCCAGCGTTGAAAGGTGGCGGTTGAACAAGTTCCTTGTCCAACCTACAGCAAAGCTTTTTTTAGCTGCTAGAGGTTGGGAAATATCAGCTGATGACCCATTTATAGTAGATGTTTTCAAGTTCTCAGATACTGGGATTTTGGTGTGATCTTCCTTTTGTACTTTTGCCTTAGACTGTATAGACATTTCTGAACAATCGGATGCAGTTTTTCTTTCTTGAGTAGGAGAGGAATTTGAACTTGTTACATTATCTTTTTGTAATAGAGCAGACGAGGCACCGGCTACATTAATTCCTTGTAGCTGCGATGGTGTAGGTGGCCATGAAGATGCTTTGTATTTTTGAGGCATGTCAGGTTCAATGACTGTTACCTGGTTTATTTGTTGGGAAATGTCCTTAGAATACTGTATATCAGTACGAGGTTGTACAGATGCATCATGACCAACAGCCACTTGAGTCACAAGAGGTGAATTTTGTAGAGTTTTCTCTTTATTCTGCAAATCATTTTGCAAAGCACTTAATATGATTTGTGTATTGTCTACTGGCTTCCGCTCTTTGTCGACTTTAACTTCTCCAAGATTCAACGTTACCATGGCATCATCTGTCAGATGTTCCAAACTCGAAAGTAAGTTATTACTTGAAGTTCCTTGTTCACCTTCTTTTACACAGTTTGTATTAGGTTTAATCTCTGGATGTGCACTGAAAATTGGTTTCTTGACTGCACTTAACTGAACAGGACTGTTAAATGATGTTTCACAGAGCTGCTGTGATACAGAGGTAGTGGCATTGTTTGTGAAGGTTGGGAAAGATGCAGAGGTTGAATCACTAAATGAAAGTGTGGCGTTGCTTTGTGTTGGATTTTCAAGGTCAGTCTTTTCCCAGATGACAATGTGAATTTCATGCGCAGGAACATTTAAAACTGAATGCCGACAACTAGTGGAACCTTTCAAGTCATCACATTCAAGCCATGATCCTGCAAGACAAGACCAAAAATAAACTCAAGTACAGTTACTTAAAAAGATTGTTTGAAAAAAAAGTTGTTAACTAACTGGAAAATATGTATTACACTTATTTTTATTACATACACACACTTCACAAAGCCCTCTCATATGCTCACACATACGCTCCCACATGCACCCTCTCACAGACTTGTCTCTCTTTAGACACACTCTCTCACAACACCATCACACACACTCCCTCCCCCCAGACACACACATGTTTGTGGGGTGAATTTGTACTTGCAGAATTACGTTTTACTTTGCTCAAAAACTGCAGGTCATAAAGTTCACTTGAGAATGTCGCTTTTAAAAAAGTTTTGTGATTTACATATGAAAGAACGGAAACCAACATGGTCATTCTAAAAGATGAGAGACTTAAACAATCCAGGTCTTTTTCATAAATTCTGTGTCTTATGATCTTGTACTCCACAACCACCTGATGAAGGAGCAGCACTCCGAAAGCAAGTGCTTCCAAATCAACCTGTTGGACTATAACCTGGTGTGGTGTGTTTTTTGTTTAAACTTTGTACATCCCAGCCCAACACTGGGACCTCCAAATCAACTATTACTGACCCAAGACATTAAAAACAATTTGTAAACCAGCTCATTATCTGGCATGTTTCCTCCTAAATTTCTATTGTGACGCCACATGCATGCAGCATGGGCTTCAGAACTACAGAATCTTCATAGAGATGTGAAATATAAATATAAACTTTATCCTTTATGCAAAAATCAAACTGTGGCGGCACGGTGGCATGCACTGCTGCCTCACAGCGCCAGGGACCAGTTCAATTCCCGACTCAGGCGACTGACCGTGTGGAGTTTGCACATTCTCCCCGTGTCTGCGTGGGTTTCCTCCGGTTTCCTCCCACAGTCCAAAGATGTGCAGGTCAGGTGAATTGGCCATGGTAAATTGCCCATAGTGTTAGGTAAGGGTTAACTGTAGGGGAATGGGTGGGTTTCGCTTCAGCGGGTCGTGTGGACTTGTTGGGCCGAAGGGCCCGTTTCCACACTGTAAGTAATCTAATCTAATTTAATCTTGTAAGACTTTCTAGCATCAAAAACACTTTAAACTCGAAAATTTTAAAATTTTATAAATAGGAGTTTTTAAATAGGTTAAAAATCACAACACCAGGAGACAGTCCAACAGGTTTATTTGGAAGTACTAGATTTCAGTGCGTTGCTTCTTGACTAGTTACCTGATGAAGGAGCAGTACTCTGAAAGCTAATACTTCCAAATAAACCTGTTGGAATATAACCTGGTGTTGTGTGACATTTAACTTTGTACATCCCAGTCCAACACCGGCATCTCCACATCACATTTAAATAAATTCAGCTTTAAACATGGTGCAGCTAGGAAGGGTGAGAGGGGAGGGAGAGAACTGGGGTATTGATAAGAGGAAAAAGAGAGGGTTTGTGAACAGGTTTGGGGGAGTAAGGGTCCAAAGGAGGTAGGAGAGGTAAATGTTGAAGGGTAGGGTGTGGAGTGAAGTAGGATGGGGGTGATGGTGCTGCGCCATTTCCCCATTCCGGGCACTGTCCTCACTCACTCCCATCCCCTTCACTATCCTACCGCACGCTTCGACCACCATTGATTCTTCCTGCTGATCTCTGCTTCAATAGCGCTCTCTTCTACTTGTGTGCAGTTCCTTTCTATGTGACACACTGGAATTCTATGTAATGTGTGGTGCTTCAGGAATTGTGTTTGTGTGTATTTCCACATTGATGCAAATGAACAGTTGCAAGAGACACTGAGTGTCAGCAGATATTAGCTTCCAAATTAGACTCTCAGTTTTACCTTTTCCCCAAACACCTGCATATTAGCCTTCTTCTGGTACACATTCATTTGCTTTTCAAAAACTCCAATGTAATTTGATTTTGCCTTGCTTTCAGATACTCTTTTCAAGATCTTAGGCTAACCATTTGCCCTGTAGTTCTTCTCAATATTTCAAATTTGTGAGCCAAAAAAGGTAAACCTGTCAATAAATTTATTTCTTAAAGAGACCACACACAATTTACACAACTTTCTTTAGCCCTGCAGAAATGTTTATTCCAACTGGTTCAGGTTGTGAGATTCAGATTCATCTTGATTATCTGATCAAATGTCCCTGATTATGTAAATCACTGGACAATTCATTTCCAGAGGAGAAGATTAAATTTACCATTTCTGTTTCACATTTCTATTCCCTTCCCCCCCAAATACTAGCTAGCATCTCGGTTCTGTAGTCTTGCATGAACCTGTTTAATACCACCATTACGCGTGGGGATACCTCCCACCTTGTACATGACAGGTACTCATGTGACTCAGCCAACATTGTCCATCATTGATGCACGGAGGCATGGTACATTGGGGAAACCGAGCAAAGGCTACAACGACGACACGGATGAATGGGCACCGTACAACAATCAACAGACAGGAATGTTCCCTCCCAGTTGGGGAACACTTCAGTGGTCCAGGACATTTGACCTCGAACCTTCGGGTGACCAACCTCTAAGGCGGACTTCAGGACATGCAGCAGCGAAACGTGGCCGAGCAGAGGCTGATAGCTAAGTTCGGAACCCATAGGGAGGGCCTCAACTGGGACCTTGGGTTCATGTCACCTTACAGGTGACCACCATTGCACTATACACAGACACCCCTACATATATAAATACACACACACACACACACACCCCCTTACAGACACACACTCCCACACGCACCCCCTCACAGACTTAAGACACTCTACACTCACTACACACACTCTCAATCCCCAACCCAGACAGACACAGACCCACACGTACACATATTTTATGGGGTGCATGCATTCATGTAGAACTCCGTTATCTCACATTTTAGATTAGAATCAATCTAAACATCATGGCATAGACAGAGAACACAGGGGGTTAACACCTTCAACATATTGTCTAGCTATCACCCATTGTTAACAGGTAACCTGAGAATGCAACTTTTTAAAAGCAGTTTTTTGATGTACACATGAAAGAAGTGAAACTATATGGTATTCAGACAGATGAAAGACTTAACAATCAATTTTTCAATGTATAATTTTCAGTTACATCACACTAAACTTTTGCTATAAATTCTGTGTGTTCGGATTGAGCCCTCCACTATCACCTGATGAAGGAGTGACGCTCCGAAAGCTAATGTGCTTCCAATGAAACCTGTTGGACTATAACCTGGTGTTGTGCGATTTTTAACTTTTTAACCCCAGTCCAACACCGGCGTCTCCAAATCATGGTTAATCTTCAGCGTGCAAGAACATATTCAAATCCAGAAGGCTTATCACCAATTAGTACCACATTCAGGTAAATTTTTTCTCTTCATTTACCACCAGGTGACTCACCAAAGTGCGAGCCCAATGGCAATGATATTAACTGAAGTAAAATTTACGGTCATTTTAAAACTCATTTTATCAGTCCATTTTTGAAAACTGATCACCTAGCTTAATAAAATGTATTTTCAACTCGCTGAGATGACTGAAAAATAACCTACTTTAATTTTGCAGTGTAAATCTAATCTGAAAAAGTAGTGGAGGGTGAGAAAGGAAAGAGAAAGAATAAAAGAGAAGTATCTGGCAGACCTCTGAGCACTTCCATGAAATGCTGGGCAGAGCAGTAGCTCTCTCCTAAACATTTAAATTTGTCACTATTGAAGGGAACTCTATGAGTGTGCTCAGATATATGTACAGCTTTCTTCTGGGTAGGCTAAAAACCTTAGGCCTGGCAGATACCAAGTAATGCTAGATCCCAAATTATGGATACGGACCCCAAATCCAGCAGTTGCACAGAAAATGACACTATCCTGGCTTGCCAAAATTTTCATTTCAAGCAATAAACATAAAAGCAATTCATAGCAAGAAAAAAGCTAGTCCAAAACTTGAAAACTGATGCTTGAAAAGGCAGTACATACCATCATAATTTTGAATCCACGTTACAAAGTGTTTCACAGTTTGCAAATACTGAATAATGGTACAAATTCTGTATGAATTGCCCTGAAAATCAAATCTGTAGCTGTCCAAGTCTGCATGTGGTAGACCTTCCACAAAGTGTAGCATATATATTGACGATACGCTAGGAAAAACAGAATTTAGTTTAGTAGTTCCAAGCACTAATTTCAATCATTATTCAATATAAATAAATATGCATAAACAGTGTACCTACCAATCTAAAAGCATTTTCCTTTTTTGATCTTTATCTTGACAGTTATTGCAGGTTGCTTTATGAACAGCATTCAGCGGGTGCCAATCTGAAACTATGTTCGTAAATGTAATCAAGGTTTTCCGACATCTATCATAAAAAAAACTTTAATTATCATCACAAGCAAAGGTTTTACTTCAGTAAAAATCTCTTCTGTATTTGGGTGCACACAGTATACTTGAAGGTAAATTTTTATAGCAAAATAAATTGTCCACCTTTTAAAGGCCTCAGTTTATAATGATGTAATGCACGCACAATATTTAAACTTAATTTAGCCTGGGTAATATTTTGAAGGGGAAGCAATTATTTTAAGGCAGTACAACAAATGGAATTTTATTAGTGGTACTCTACAACTTTTATAAATTTAATACTCTCCTCTGGATTTAAATAACCTGGAACATCGATCAGTAAATCGAGATGTCTTTCTTCACTACCTGAATAGACAGCAGTAAATACTTTAAACAAAACTCAAACAATTACTTAAGTTGCTTTCAATGACATTAAAAAAAAGAGAAAATAACTTATACAATTAATGATATGGCTTTGGATAATGTAGTAGAAGAGAAAAACCTAGAGGTGCACGTACATAATTTTTGAAGTTTGCTTCATACATAGACAGGGTGCATAAAAAGGCATTTGGCACACTTGCCTTCATTGCTCAGTCCTTTGAGTATAGGAGTTAGGAAGTCATGTTGATGTTGTACAGGATATTGAGAGACCTCTCCTGGAATACTGTGTTCAGTTCTGGTTGTCCAATTTTCGAAAGGATATTATTAAGCTGGAAAGGGTTTAGAAGAGATTTACCAGGATGTTGCCAGGTCTGAAAGGGTTGAATTATAATGAAAGGCCGGGACTATTTCAACTGGAGTGTAGGTTGACAGATGACCTTACAGAAGTTTACAAAATAATGAGGGGTATAGATACAGTTAATGGCAGTTATCTTTTCCCTAGGATGGGGGATGTTAGGGGGCACATTTTTAAAGGTGAAAGGAGCAAGATTTAAAAAAAGACATGAGGGGAAAATTATTTTATACAGGATGGTTTGCATGTGGAATGAACTTCCTGAGGAAGTGGCGGATGTGGGTACAATTACAACGTTTAAAAGACATTTGGATAAGCATAGGAATAGGAAAGGTTTGGAGGGATACAGACCAGAATAGGCAGGTGAGAATAGTTTAGTTTGGGGTTATATACGGCATGGATTGGTCGGACCAATGGGCCTGTCTCCATGCTGTACGACTATGTTCGAGATGTCATAATTGCCTATCTGTAAATTGAAAACACAAGGAGTACTGTTTTCCAGGCCAAGAATTTACCAGTCTGGCACAATAATGCTTCTGTACAGCAAAACAGTCAAAGGATCAAAGACTACTTTTTAGATTGCACCATTCTGAATAAACATCTTACCTGCTTTAATTTCAAGGGTATAGCCATAAAGAAAAATTCAAAATATTTTTAATTTAGATAAATTGCAAATTAACATTAACTTTTACTTATTTAGGAGAAATCTTTAGTGAGAGAAGAGGACTGTTAAACTATTCCCTATAGTGGAGGCTGTGTCACTGAATTCATTCAAGGCAGAGTTAGGTAGATCTATGACAGACAAGAGAGTCAAGAACAGCAAGACAGTGGGATTGAGGTGATAACCACATCCTCCACAATATTATTAAATAGCAAAGTTGAATGGCCGAATGTTTTAATCTTTATTTTAAATCTTATATAGTTCTTATTGCTGTTAGATTTGTCTAACATTAGTTTAGCAATTGATTAGATTTGCACAAGATTACAAATTTTTAAAAAAATCAAAATGAATGAATTCAGATTTTACTCTTTCACTGTTTTGCCATTAATGAATGATAAAATTGAATAGAAATTTAATGGAGTCACAACTGAAAAGCTTTGGTTTGCTGACTAAAATGTTTTTGAATTTCTAAAATCCACAAACGTTTTCAGTAAAAATATGGAAATGCTGAATAGTAACATTCAAAACAGGGAAATGTGTGCTAGCTAGCAGTTAGCCTGGTACCTCGATTGTGATTTGATGTACAGTAATGAAACTTAATTAAAAATACACTTGCCTTTCCTCGTACTTATACCCACACTTCATACATTCAAAGCTCCAAATATACGACTGCATGAACAGCGCCTCAACATATGGATCTTGCCGTAGAAGTTGTGGAAAAGCAAAGACTGGGCTATCGGGAACTCCTAAAGAGAGGAGAAAATGAATTGACATATAATAGTAAAGACTAAATTCTCAAAAGTTCCATGTAATATACATTCGAATTCCAATGAGAACCACTCTTGGAGGGGGAGGGGGGCAAAGAGAGATGGCATTTGAAAGAGGATTTCAGAGTATAGCTCACTAACAATAGGAGAGGGAGAGAAAAAGAAAACAGACCTAATCAGTGCAGATTGCCCTTATGTATATTCTGGTATCTGATTATACCTGTGCACTGACTGAAGTCTAGCACAAGTTACCTGATTAGTAACTGCAAAATTTAACAATCTTCCCCAATATTTTCACTAATTATGTTAATGTCAACATGATAATGGGACGACTGCTAAAACTTGTAGGTAACTATGATTGATATTAAGGACATTTTGCTTGGCAATTCTTCTCCCAAATGTTAGCCATGGTGTTCAAAACATCATTACTGAGGTATTCTGCTTTTATCAACTAAACCTACTTGAAAATTGACTATGGCCGTTATAAATTATTTGTTCACAGGATCTGGGTGTTGCTAGTTAGGCCAGCATTTATCGGTCAACCTAACTGCTCTCAAGAGATAACGGTGAACGACCTTCATGAAGTGCTGCAGTCTTTGGGGTGCAAATACACTCAGTGCTGTTCAGGATTTCCATGATTTAGACCAAGATACAGTGTTGGAATTTTGGTATATTTCCAAGTCAGGATGGCTCAGGGCTTGGAGGGGAATTCACAGGTCGTAACATTCCCAAGCATCTACTGCCCTTATTTTTCTAGATGGAATAGGTTGGGATTTGGAAGATTCTGTTGAAGTGGTCTACTGAGTTTCTCTAGTGCATCCTTAGGTGGGACATATGGTTACCACTGTGCAATGATGGCAGATGGAATGAATGCTTAGAAGTTGATAGGCAGTCAAGCAGGTTACTCATCAAGTGGGCTATTTTGTATAAAATTGTATTGGGTACACATACTGGAAAGTGAAGAGTTTTCCATTAGATTCTTGACTTCTCACTTGTAGATGGTGGTTTTGGGAGTCAGAAAGTGAGTTACCACAGAAAACCCAACTTCTAACCTTCTTTTGCAGTCACAGTACTTATATGGCTGATTCAGATGAAATTCTGGTCAACTCATTCTATATACAAGACATTTTCTGCTCCAATTACCATTTCATTTCACTTCTCCTGGCTTCCACCAGAATGTAAATCTTCTCTTTTGTTCTTCTTCCCACCCCCTCACTATTTACTGGTTCAAAGTCTATTGCATTTGAACAGGTTTTATTTATGAAAGGTCACTGAGCTAAAACATCATTCTGGTTTCTCACTTGTTACCATTCCTGCTGAGTACCATCAGAATTTTTTTTTACTTTTATTGCATTAATAGCATGTGCATTTAAAAAAATAATCACTTCAATAAAAAAAATAAATAAAAGAGCTTATAAAGTTTTACAGTTTATATAAGAATTACCCAATTTGCATTTCAATTTTGGTCGAAGAAGCTGGAAGAGACTCTCTCGGACGTTGCTTAATGTTAGTTCGATGCGACCGAGCGTTTCGGGGGGAATTTTCCACAAACCATTACCTGAAATTATAAGATTAGTTCATAAAGTGCAACATGAAAGTCCCTACTAGTGCAGCAATCAAAAAAATCTAAAATTCATGAAATTCTTCTTGTATATTTGTGACAAGAAACTGAAGTCACCAAACCTAATGATAACCAATTCAGAAGTCACAAAAGAAACATTAACATTAGTATGTAGCATAGGTCGGAGATTTTATTTTACACTAATATACATGGTCAGACCTCATGAAGATGGTGGTAATAAATTTGATGTTTGTTACCTCTACTCTTCATTTTTCCAACACACTTCTGGCTGGCCTCCCATCTTCCATAAACAAACTGCTTTCCACGTCCTGATTTCCATCAAGTCCTGTTCAACACAGTGCTCGCTGTAGTACACTTTCCCATTTCACACAATTTTGAAATAATCATCCTCCCGTTCAAGTCTTTTGATAGCCTTGCCCTTCCTCATATTTCTAAAAGCTCCATTAGCCACACAACTCTACACTCTGGTTTCCTCCGCCCTTGAGCCCCGACCCTCCAACCGCCACCAGGACAGAACCCCACTGGTTCTCACCTACCACCCCACCAACCTCCATATACAGCGTATCATCCGTCGTCATTTCCGCCACCTCCAAACGGATCCCACCACCAGGGATATATTTCCCTCCCCTATCAGCGTTCCAAAAAGACCACTCCCTCCGTGACTCCCTTGTCAGGTCCACACCCCCCACCAACCCAACCTCCACTCCCGGCACCTTCCCTTGCAACCGCAAGAAATGCAAAACTTGCGCCCACACCTCCTCCCTTACTTCTCTCCAAGGCCCCAAGGGATCCTTTCATATCCGCCACAAATTCACCTGCACCTCCACACACATCTACTGCATCCGCTGCACCCGATGTGGTCTCCTCTATATTGGGGAGACAGGCCACCTACTTGCGGAATGTTTCAGAGAACACCTCTGGGACACCCGGACCAACCAACCCAACCACCCTGTGGCTCAACACTAACTCCCCCTCCCACTCCACCAAGGACATGCAGGTCCTTGGACTCCTCCATCGCCAGACCATAACAACACGACGGTGGGAGGAAGAGCACCTCATCTTCCGCCTACTCCTCCAACCACAAGGGATGAACTCAGATTTCTCCAGTTTCCTCATTTCCCCTCCCCCCACCTTGTCTCAGTCAAATCCCTCAAACTCAGCATCGCCTTCCTAACCTGCAATCTTCTTCCTGACCTCTCTGCCCCCACCCCACTCCAGCCTATCACCCTCACTTTGACGTCCTTCCACCTATCGCATCTCCAATGCCCCTCCCCCAAGTCCCTCCTCCCTACCTTTTATCTTAGCCTGCTGGACACACTTTCCTCATTCCTGAAGAAGGTTTATGCCTGAAACGTCGAAACTCCTGTTCCCTGGATGCAGCCTGACCTGCTGCGCTTTTCCAAGCAACACATTTTCAGTCCTGCCCAATCACTCAATCCCTACAATGCGGGTAGAGATCATTCGGCCCTTCAAGTCTGCACTAACCCTCAAAAGAGCATCCAAGTAATTTTTAAAATGTACTTTAGAGGTGAGGTTAGCTGCTTTAACAACCTTCCTAAGCATTCCAGATCCTCACCACCCTCTGGATGAAATGTTATTCCTCAATCTCCTCTGAGCTTCCCACTTTTCACCTTTAAATTACAACCCCTTTGTATTGATCATTCCACTAAGGGAACAATTGCTTTCTGTTTATCCTTTCACCATGTCCCTGCCCCTCGATCTTCTACATCTCTATTAGGACCCCCTTCAAGTTTTAATGCAAGGAGCGTGACAGGTATGGCAGATAACTTAGTTATATGTATTAATCGAAGCTCTATGATGCTGTAGCTATTTACAGAGACTTGGTGGCGAGATGGACAAGATTGGCACCTTAACATTCTGGGATTAAGATGTTTCAGGAGGTGAGATAGAGGAGGATGTAAATGAGTTGGGGGGAGTTGTGTTACTGATAAAGGGGATTATCACAATATACTGAGGGAGAACAAGGATACCTTGAACGGCTCATCCAGTGAGGCCATATGGATAGAGCTCAGGAATACAAAGGGTGCAATCACTTCGATGGGATTGTACTATGTGCTTCCCAACAGCCAGCAAGCAATAGAAGAATAGATATGTGGACAGATAATGGAAAAATGTGAAAACCAACAGGGTTCTTGTGGTGAATAATTTTAATTTGCCTTATATTGACTGGGACTCAGTGCAGGGCTTGGATGGGAGCGAATTTAATAGATGTGTCCATGAAAATTTTTTCAATTGGTTTGTAAATAATGCAATGAGAGAAGGGACCATAATAGACCTGACATTAAGGAATGAGCTTAGCCCAGTGATCGAAGCTTTAATGGGGGTGCATATTGAGAATAGTGACTATAATCCTTTCAAGTTTGAAGTTACCCATTGATAAGGACAAGAGTAGTCTTCAGCTGAAAGTATTAAATTGAGGGAGGGCTAACCACTTCAATGTTAGGCAGGAACTGGGGAAATGTAGATTGTGGGTGGCTGTTTAAGGGTAAATTTACATCTGGCATGTGGGAATCTTTTAAAGGCCAGTTGTTTAGAGTTCAGGTCCAGCATATTCCTATATATATATTAGGGATAAAGATGGCAAGATTTAGGAACCTTGGATTAAGAAAAATTGAGAGCTTTAATCCAAAAGAAAATGGAGGCATACGTAAGATATAGGAAACTGAAGAGAGACAGAGACTATGAATACATATATAGCAAGAAAGAACACAAAACAAGAAATTGTAGGGCTAAAAGTGAGCATGAAACATCTTTGGCAAACAGGATTAAGGAACATCCCAAGGCTTTTATACATAAGGGGCTTTGGAAAGGATAGGTCCATACAAGGACAAAGGAGGGATTTATACATGGAGCCAGAGGAAGTGGGTGAGGTCATAAACAAATACTTTGTATCAGTATTCACAAAGAAGAAGGACATGGTGGATGGCGAGAGTCAGAAGAGGTATGCTGATATGTTGGAGCATACCAATATAAAAACAGAGATGATGTTGGATGTTAAAAAGCACAAAGGTGGACAAGTCCCCAGAACCTGATGAGATTTATCCCAGAATGCGGAGAAGCAGATAAGGACATTGCTAGAGCCTTGTACAAAATCGGCTTCCTCTTTCGTCTCAGGAGAGGTCACTGTTCCTTTGCTTAAGGAAGGCAACACAGAATCTAGGAAATGTCACACTGGTAAGCCTTACATCAGTGATAGGGAAATTATTGATAAAGATTCTAGGAACAGGATTTACTCACATTTGAAAAGATGGTCTTATTAGCAAAAGACAGCATTGCTTTGTGTGAGGAAGGTTGTGACGCTCAAATTTGTTTGAGTTTTTTGAGGAAGTGACAAAAATGATTAATGAGAGCAGGGTAGTAGATATTGTTAATCTGGAGCTTAGCAAGACCTTTGACAAGCTCTCATGGCAGGCTGATAAAAGGTGATGTCACGTGAGAACCACGTAAGGTGCTAAGTTGAATACAGTCACAGAAGTGTCATTGTAGAAGGGTGCTTTTCAGATTGGAACTCTGTGACCAGTGGTATTCTGCAGGAATCAGTGCTGGGACCCCTGTTTGTAATATATATTTGGATGAGAATTAGGTGGCCTGATCAGTAAGTTTGCAGATGGTACAAATGTTGAGGGAGCTACAGATGATGGAGAGGATTGCCAGAGGATACAGCAGGAGATAGATAGGCTAGAGACTTAAGCAGAGAAATGGCAAATAAGAGTTTCATCCGGACAAATACAAGGTGTTGCATTTTGGGAGATTTACTGTAGGAGGGAGGTATACGGTAAATGGCTGAATCCTCAGTAGCATCGATATACAGAAGGATTTAGGTGTACAGAACAACAGTTCCCCAAAAGTGGCAACAAAAGTGGTCAAGAAGGAATATGGCATGCTTGCTTTCATTGGTCAAGGCACAGAGTATAAAATATTGGCAAGCCGTGCTGCAGCTGTACAGAACTTTAGTTCGACCACATTTGGAATACTATGTACAGTTCTGGTTGCACACTACCAGAAGGATGTGGAAGGTTTAGAGGGTACAGAAAAAGCGTTCTTTGATGTTGGAGGGTGTTAGCTATGAGGAGAGATGTGATAAATTTGGTTTGTTTTCACTTGAACATTGATGGATGAGGGCAATGTGATAGATGTTTACAATATTATAATAGGCATGGGTAGAAAGGATAGTTGGAGTCTTTTTCCCCCAGGGTAGAAATGTAAACCACCAGGGGACATAGGATCAAGGGAAAAAAGGATAAGTTTAAATAAAAACAGCGTCTCCTTTAAATAGAAGGTGATAAATGCATGGAATGTGCTACTAGAGGAAGTTGTGGAGGCAGATACAATAGCAACATCTAAGCAACATCTTGACAGATATTTGAACAGACAGGGAATAGAGAGATACAGACAGCATTAAGGCAAAAGGTTTTTAGTTTTTAAAAGGCATGTGTTGGTGCAGTCTTGGTGGGCTGAAGGGCCTGTTCCTGTGCTATACTGTTCTTTCTTCTAGAACAAGGCAGAGAGACAGTAAGATCATGCATTTCAACTTTCGCTGCTGCAAAAAAAACAACCCAAGCTTATCCAGCCTCTCTGCATAGCTAAAGTGCTCCATGCCAGACAACATCTGGTAAATCTCCTTTGCATCTCCTCCAGTTTAATCTTTCTACATGCAAGTATTACATCTGCACACAGTACTTTAGATGTAGCCTAACCAAAGCCCTCCAACGAGACCTCCATGCTCTTATACTCTATGCCTTAATGATAAAGGCAAGTGTCACAAATGCTTTAACTACCCTATTAAACTCCCCTGCCACCTTCAGGGATTTGTGGACAAGCACTCAGATCTTTTGTTGTTCTTAGTTTTTTTAGTGTCACGTCATTTGAGTACTTCCTTGCCTTGCCTTGTTACTTCATTCAAAGTGCATCATGTCATGCTTATCAGGGTTTAAATCCCAACTGTCATTGATCTGCCCAAATTGTCAAAGCCTCCAGTAACCCAAGACCTTCTTCCTCACCCAGCCGATCTTTGTGTCAGCTGTATACGTACTCATCATTCCTCCCATATTCTCATCTGCATCAATGAAACAGCATCAAAGAGCATTTGTCATCACAGTGCCCTGCATGGGTTACAGAATAATATAAAAGTCTGAAAGTTGCAAACATTGAGGATGCCAGGAAATTAGTATTTGAAAAATGGAGCTTTGGGAGTTAGGGAATGAGGTAAATGTTCCAGGTTTGACAAGTGTTCCCTGAAATTTGGGCTTAGTGACACATAAAATTGTAGGATTGACGTAAAGTGCCACTAGTAGACTTACACAGTACACACATAGCAGATGACAGTAAATCTGCAACCTGCTTTATATATCTCTCACAATTGATTCAGGATCTCCTTTAATGCTAGAGTTGTAGAAATAGGAGCAAGAGTAGGCCATTACAAGCAGGCTGATCCCAATCTTAATACTATATTTCTGCTCCATCCCCATGGCCTCATCAACTTTATTGTATAGAAATTGATTACCAGCTTAAAGATATTCAGTCACTTTTGTAGTACAAAATTTTGTAAGTTCATCACTCCGGCTGAAAAACTTTCTCCTCAATTCTCCTAGATCGTCTACTCCACATCCCTTGTTCGAGACTGTCCCAGCCAGGAGGAATATCACAAAGTAGAGTTCTTTGTAGGTATGGTAGAAGTTATTAGGTACTAATCAAAGGGAACATATTCAGCTGTATCTAATATTATAAGATTGTGGAATCTTGGAAAGTTCCAGAGATACTTTAAATCTCAATAGGAAACTGGTCCACAAAAGTAGCACAAAGTGATCCTGTCAATTGACAGCATTGGGTGCAGGATCTGTGATCAGCACTGCTGGAACTCGGAATGTGTTTTTTGTGAGGGGGTTTCGAAGTCCTGAAAGGTAAAAGGATTGTGTAGTGGTACTTTCAGAGAATGAAGCAAGAAAGGTCTCATATCATCTTGGAGAATGTAAGATGCAGAAATTCTGGGAACCTACAATTGGGTTGGAAGGTGTGGCTAACACTCTGAGGCAATGCTTTTCATTTCAGAACATTAAACTCTTCTCCAATATGTTAAAAATTCCACTAACATGATTAGTCATTGAATTTATACTCTATACTATTGAGTGTTTTCATTTAAAAAAAAGATTTTACATCAAGTCAAAAAAAGTTTATTGACTACAGAATATTTTAGTCTACTGTTACCCTTATTCTTGTGATCCACATAGTTTTCATTGCCTTGAAAATTCGCCTGCTTTATAATGTCCTACTTTTGTAACTATCATCAAGGAAAGGGTACCAGAAAATTACTAAAGTCTGAAAAGCCCTGAATACCTCAAGGAAGGGTGTTAATTTTTTCATTACAGCTCTTTGAGAATGTAACCAAGTGAATAAAGGAGAACCTGTGCATGTGCTGCACTCAGATTTCCTCAAGGCATCTGACATGTTTACTGTGCAAAATAAGAGCTCACGCTGTACAGGGTCACATTTTTATGATTAAAGGATCACTTGATAAACAGGCAGCAGACAGTGAGAATAAATGTATCTTCTTCAGGTTCAGAGGCTCTGACATCAGTGGAGTGGAGCACCGTATCAGTGTTGCGACCTCAATTATTTATTAAAGACTTGGATGAAGGAACAAAATGTATGATTGTCTCACTAGCAAACTTAGCATAGGTAGTAAAGCACTTTGTGAACGGAACATAAGGAGTCTGCACAGGCATCTAGACAGGTTAGGGGAGTGGCAAATATTTGCTATTTGAAAAATAATATATGAAAATGCTAACTTGTTCACTTTGGCAGGAAGAACAGAAAAACAACCACAGAAGGAGAGAAACTGCAAAATTTGTTGGTGCTGACAGAATCCAAGTAGCCTGGTACATGACTCATAAAAATGAGGACAGAGGTTCAGGATAAGACAGGCAAATGAAATGTTGTCATTTATTGAAAACAAATTGAATGTAAAAGTAGTATGTTTTGCTATAATTGCATATAACATTGGAGTGATCACATATGCAGTGTTTGCCTTCCTATTTTAAAAAAAAATGCAAATGCATGAGAAGCGATCGAAAGAAGGTTCACTCAACTGATACCATAGTTGACAGGATTATTTATGAGGGCAGGTTAGACAGGTTGGGCTACATCCATTGGAATTTAGAAAAATGAATGAATACCTTATTGAAAGATATAAAAATTCTGAGAGGATTTAACAAGATTGATGCTAAAAAAGATGTCTCTCTTTAAACAATGAACTCAGACTAAGGGATCAAGTTTAAAACATATTTAACTGTTTTATTTAATTATGTGTTGCCTTGCAATATACCAAGTATCCAGAGTATCACACTGTATATCACAAAGTTAGTTTTTAAAATAAACTACCATCATTTTAACTTAAAAAAGTTGTGCAAACTGCCACTAGCACCGAATTCCTGCAGAGGACCAATCTATCCTATTGTTGCTAGCTACCTGACTTGGTTACTTAAGTCTCCTGGGCTTTCTCCAAGATTTAATTTCAGTAATAAATAACAATCTAACTTAAGTTCAACCTAATAACCAACTTCTGAATTGGACAATGTTTGCTTCCTTGGTCCTATATTTTTACTAAAGCTCTAGCAGGGGTTCTAATTCATAAGCATTTTGACAAGACTCCTTCATCACTACTTTCTCTGAAATAGATACACAAGACAAAATTCTTGAATCACAATCTTCAGTGAAATGAATTGATGGAAATATATACCTCCAGTCGACATTATTAGTAGTGACGAGAATTTAGTTTGATTTGAAGGGAATGCTTCTCTTTTCCTAAAACAAATAATCAGAGAATTCTTGTGGTATGGGCATGGGATGTAAATTGCAATAGGGATTTTCTTTGGACAGAATTAGAGTTTAAAATGGTAACAAGTAAGCAACAATACATGGCAGTGGCTCAGATACACAAGGAAATCATAAATATTTAGGCATCATAATGTAATACACAACGCCACGTATCAATTCCTACCTTTGCAATGGCTTTGGCAGTTAGATACCAGTGTGCACGCCTGATCATATTCTGTGTACAGTTTCTTAAATGGAGATTCCATTTCCGTCCCTAGATTGGGCATTAATTTTCTTAGCAGTTTCAAGTGGACCAAAGCTATCAGTACGCAGTCTAGCCAGCAGAGAGCAGATTTGTTCTTCCACTGAAGAAATAATTGTTCAACCTGTGACTGCACAACTGGAACTTCCAATTTAGGCTGACCAGAATGTTCAGTTTCAGACGGTGGTTCCTTTCTTTTGCCACATAATTGATCACGTACCCCAAAAATTGTCTTATCAGGGATAACAATGCCATTACTTTCACTTGAATTAAATGACTTAGAATTGCTTCCATTTTCTGAACAAGGGACAAAACTGTCAATTTTATTTAGGTCAGTTTCAACTGGCTGATATGCAGCTTCCTTGGGTATAACACAAGATCCACTGAAAATGTCTTTATTATTACAATTAGAAGTTTTCTGTCGTTTCACGTTCCGCTTACACAGAGGAACTAGTGCACCTGATCCAGATATGCTCTTCGCAGCTTGAACTGATAATCGAGGCAAGGTAGGTGAAATGAGGATCTCATTCAATGGTTTACATCCCAAAGGAAAGACACACTAGAAAGAAGTTTAAAGTTGTTAAATGCAGAAATATAACAACAAATGCAAATACCATCTGTATGCGTCTAATTTGATTACTTAAAATCTTACTACAAACATATCAATCAGATCTGGAAAACTGGAATGCTTTCCAAACTGCAGATCAATGGCATGGTAACCACAAAGGACATATTGACTATGCTGACAGTGCAGGTGGAATGAATTACTAGGATTGGTTAACAATGTTGAATAACCTCTGATTGTTAACTAATTACTCAAATATTACTAAACATGTTTGAGCAGCTGATAAAAGCATTTCAGGAGAGATTCCTGAAAACCAAACCAAAAGAATCTAAAATTTCCAATACCTGTGGACTTTCACAAAGAAGAACAGATTCCTCTAAGCTTATATAGAATCGGCGCAAAGCTTTATTTTCTCCTTTTGCAGCACAGGCAGGACAATATTGCTCTTGAATGAGTGAGGTATTTTCAGAAAACTGCAGAGAAGGAAAACAGAGCAAGTTACCAGTTATGTATACAATTCAAAGTCCGTTTTAAAAATATTGAAACTGTTTTATACCATCCATCTGTTCATGGCCAGATAGAAACTTAAAATACAATTTCAGTTTGAATTTTCACCTTCAGTACAGAAGATGAAAAGCACACTTAAGGACAGTTTTAAGCTGAACAAATATGAAAAAGAATATTGTTTTTGCCAAGTTTACTTTCATATTCAAGTTTTTGTTGGAGAGTCAAACTCAGTGATTGCGGGTGCATGTTTCAGCACTACTCAGTACTTAGAGGATTACCATGGTAACCATGTTTTCACTTCAGATAAATCTTTCGCCATAGCACTTTGTGCAAGATTTCCGTGTCACTTTGAGTTTAGAATGCTCCACCTTTCTCTCACCTTTTCAAGACAATAGATGCAAAATAATTTGAAAATATAATAAAATTTAGAACTTTGCTCAGTTTAGAGAGGAATAAACAGTTTTACTGACTTTTCCCAAATACCCCACCGTGTGGCTGGAAGATACATTTATATCAGTGCTTGGGCCACTCAGTGGCAAACCAGTCTTGGTCTTCTGTTTATCCGCCATGCTCAGCCAAAGGCTAACCTTTACCATCTCACCGGTGATTTGAAGTATATCATCAGGAACTTGTCAGAATATGCTGTTAAAATAAAAGTTGAAGATGTTGTTAGAGAATATAAAACCTTGATATTTTGCTAATTTGTAGGCATATCAAACTGCAAATTTGCAACATACAAACACCCATTGCTAGTATCATACTATAAATGCACATTTAGTAAGTTCAAAATTATATGAAGCTTACAATATTTTAAGCAACAATGCCAGATTAAGGTAATTGGTAGCTACTCAGCAAACCAGAGTGCTAAATTGTGATTAATCTTACTGCTATTTTAAGATGCATAGCTAGATTTTTGCGCAGTCGATAAATGATCTAACCATAGCCTACATCATTACTTTAACTTGCACAAGAGACGTTTGCAAAATCTCAATATTGAAATTTTAATAATTAAACCTTAATGAAGCATTGCACTTAACAGGAGACAGAAAAACTAATTTCTCTGGAATTTTTTAAAAAAAAATCTGATTGCAGAAAATCCACACTGGTGAGTACAATTCAGCAAGTAACACATTTAAAGAGATCTGTGAAAATAGCTTTTCAAAATGGAGGAGAAAGCCTCAAATTGGCATGATTTACATTGAAGACGTAAAATATAAACAGTCTTGCTTCAAAAGGTTAAGTCTGATACCCACCCTGTCAACTGCAATGAAATCAGTGGCTTTCATAACAGAATTGGTGGTCTTTGAAATCAAAATCTTGAACAATTTTGAATAGATTTAAATGTGGGTGCACAGGAACAGAAAACCACAATCCAGTGTTAGCACTTTCTTAATAGCTACAGCATAACTTGCTTCTTCCAAAGAAGATTGGCAAAATTTCTTTAGAATTACTCCTTCACATGAAAGACAGAACACAATAATGTGTAGTAATGTGTAAGCCTGATGAGGTAATTGAATCATGCACTCTGTAGAAATTCTAAGCAGGTAATTTGGCCCATCAAGTCCACACCAACTCTCCGAACAGCATCCACTATCCTATCCCTGCAACCTGCAGTTTCCATTGCTAATCCACAAAGCCGGCATATCCCTGGACACTATGGGCAATTTAGTATGGCCAATTCATCTAACCTGCACATCTTTGGACTATGGGAGGAAATTGGAGCACATAAAGGAAACCCATGCTGACACAGGGAGAACATGCAAATTCTACACAGATAGTTGCCAGAGGATGGGATTACACTCAGATCCCTGGCACTGTGAGGCAGTGTTAACCAATTGTCAAAAAGTGTTGTTAAATAGGTTATGGTGGGAGAGCAAATAATCACGTAAGTGTCACGCTGCAGGAGGCAACATTTCAGCCAAAAGAGTCTATACTGGCTCTCCAAATAACCATCACAACTTTGTGCAATCCTCCTGCCTTTTCCTCAAACCACAGTTCACTGAGGAGAAACAAACAATCGACCAATGAAATAAAACGAAATTCAATTAACTAAAATTAGTCAGGATTATAATGGAATGAATTCCACTAACAAGTGCGTGCTTGGACTTTGGTGGGAACAGGGATTAAATGTGATTAAACAGTCTGACAACATTTGCTGTCTGAGTTCACCAATTCATGAGATACCACAATACTCCTTAATCAATGGAGTCAATGCTTCTAGACACAAGTAGAAAATGTGAGGGATGCAGGAAAGAGCAGAGAGGAAGAGAAATATGAAGAATCTATGAAGAACTGCTTATCTGTTTAACTTTATTTTTGAATTAAAGAAAATTTTGGACAAAATTAGAAGTATGTGTGCTCAATGAAACTGAAGCCCTGTAAGATCAGGTCAAATGCAGAGTTAAAAGTATTTTTAAATAATGTTATTGTTTATAAAAGGAAATTGATCATGTTAGAATTTTATAAATCACTGGTTAGGCTTCAGTAGACATCCTGTGAACAAATCAAGAGCACCACATATTGAGAAAAATGCAAAATACTGAGAAAGAATACAACAGTTGACCAGAAGATTACAAAGGACGAAACACTTACATTAAAAGAGTTAAGTTGCCAGTGTTTGAGCTTTTCTTCTTGGAAAAGCAACAAGTGAGATCAGCATAGAGGTTTTGATACAGTAGATACATAAAACCATTGCTTCACAAAAATGAGTCAACCAGAAATGACTATAAAATCATTTGCAAAAGATACAGAAGTAAGGTGAGGACTGTTTTCAATTAATTGTCTGGAGCCAATATACTCAGTCTGAAATGATGGTGGAAGCGGATTCAATAGCAAATGGAAGTTGGCCAGGTACTTGAAGAAGTACTGACCATATTGCATATCAAAAGAAAATTGTGGACCTAAGCACGATGGCACTTTCAAAGTGCCATTATAAGCATTATTTTGAAACAGTTCGTTCCATACTGCAGGTTTCTAGGATTTTGGTTCTACTGACTTATGACACCACTGTGAATTTTCCATTTCCCACATCAAACCACATTTAAAATAATAATGAATACAAAACATTGCACCATATTTCAAAGACTACCAATTGCTTATTACGTTTAAAAAGCCCTTCAAAAATATTGATTTTGCCTTATGTTTGTTGTGGACATTTTATACTAGGATACAGTTAGAGTTATTTTTGAAGAAATACTGGCACACTGGTAAAGGCCAATATTTTAAAGAGTGTTTCATTGAAAATCATGAACAAAGCCAATACCATAAAGGGGTCAAATTAAAGGCTGAAAAGAATGCTCTAGTAGATTGATGTTGTAATTTATGCAGGCACTACACATCATTAAGATTTATTTACAACTGTAATTGCAATAACCAAAACTGATTTTAAAAATCACTCACCTTGTTTAAGAAATGCAATAATCTGTCATCTGTATCCTAATTCCATCCAATTGCAGTCAGAATACCAAACTGTGCTCCCACTGTTAGGTCAGATATCAAGCAACCACTAATCAACCCAACTTTGTGTTTTTTAAAATCATAATGGGTACACTTTTGAGAAAACAAAGTTTTATACCATACAGAAATGCCCAGACAGCACACTGTAAAGAAAAATACACAAAACTTCTCACCAACCTCTACCTGTTATCTCTTGCTCCCTTGATTTGCTGTTATGTCCAACAGGCCTACTCTGAATACTTACATGGTATTTTAAGATTTTTAAAAAATTAACATTGCTTTCAATTTTTAAAAATTAATTTACGGGAGAAAGGCATTCATCCTTAATTGCCCAGAAGGCAGTTAAGAGTCAGTCACATTGTTATGGGCCTGAAATCACATTTAGTCCAGACAAGGTTGGCAGTTTTCTTCCCTCAAGGATATTAGTGGATCAGATAGTTTTTTTCCAACAATCGACAATGATTTCATGGTCATCGCTGGACTCTTAATTCCAAATTTTTACTGAATTCAAATTCCACCATGGTGAGATTTGAAGCTTGGTCCCCAGAAAATTACCTGGGTCTCTGGATTAACAGTCCGGCGATAATACCACTAGGTCGTTGCCTATCGCATATTTAAAATTATTTTAGATGAATTAGAAAGAGGCTGGCTGTTGATCTACTTTATATGAAAGATTTGTCATTTCTAAATTTGAAATTTTTCTTACTTTGTCCTGGGGAAGGTTCTTCCACCAGTAGGAAGCATGATCTGAAGTCACAGATTTGATAAACATTATTAATGCTATTCAGGAAATCAGTCCTTGTTGCAGGGCTCCAAATTTAATAAATTCAGACAAACCACTGGTCCATTTTATCAAAGCATGACCCTGACCTTGGTCTAAAAATTTGCTGTAAAAACCTGACGGTTTGTAAACTAGTTAATATATACCTTGTTTTTTATTATTGTTGCCTTGCTTAACTACTTTCCAGTTTTAAAGAATTAAAAAATTACATGCATTGAAAGAAGATACCACAATTTCTATATATTTCAATTGGCCATAATATCACAAAGTATTACAATACAACAAACAGCAAAGTCAGCAAAATAAATTTCAATGGGCAATACACTCCTGAACACATATACATGCTCCCATCACACCACAAGAAAATGAACTAAAATTTAGCAGCGCAGGATTTTTCAATAGTGAAACCATTTTAATCAAAAAAACCATTTTTTTAAAAACCTGGGCGAGTTTCTACACTTCAGGACACCAATGCTTATAAAACAATTGTTCTGAGCAGAACAAATGAACTGTTCAAGTTGGTAATCAGAATTAGACTTCCCACGATCCTCTGCTTTAATGTAGTAAATATCAACAGACAGCAGTCATGTAGAATACAACATGGGAAAGGAGATTAAACATATACAACGTTGTCATTAAACTCAAAAGACAGCCAGTTTTTGGGCACTGCAAATAAATTTCTTGCAAGTCCATATCCCAGAGCTGCTTATGATGCAGGAAGCGGCCATTTGGCCAATCATGTCTGCACCAGAATGATTGCTGGATAAACATCTGCAGGTTACATTTGTACAGTATACTAAATGATTAAATACAATGGTATTAATTAGAAATTGGCAAATAATAGATCCTGAACTGTTTATATAGATCAGAAAAAATAATTTTTTTAAACTTTTGTTTTCAAGGATTAATAGATTAAAAATAGGAAAAAAAGTGTTTGTATGAGACACAAATGTACAAATACAAAAAATCCAGATAACGCTAAACCTTGTAGTTAGGCTTTTTTAGACTGATGATCATACCTCAGCCATAAGATCCAAGAACTCACATTCAATTATGATCCATGCTAAAATTACCAAAATCAGCAAATTATTAGGAAGGCGATTGGGATGACATTTTATTGCAATGCAAATGGAATATACAAGCAGGGATGCTTTGCAACAGTTGTGGAGAGCACTTGAGGCCACATCTGGAATACTGTATATAGTTTTGGTTTCCTTATTTTAAGGAAAAAAAAGTCAGTGGTGTCAGAAACAGTTCCAAGAAGGTTTATTTGATTGATATCGGGATTGGGGATTATCTTATGAAAGAGAGTTGCATTGGCTGGGCTTATGATCATAGGAACTCAGAAGAATCAGACAATTTTCTTGAAATGCAAGATCCTAAGAGGATCTCACAGGGTTGATGCTGAAAGAATATTTCACCTGTGGGAGAAATGAGAACTAGGAAAGTTGTTTAAGTATGGAATTTACCATTTAAAATGGAGACAAGATGCAACTTTTTCTCTCAGATATTGACAGTCAATAGAACGTTCTTTCACCAAAGAGCGGATTCAGGGTCATTTGAATACTTTCAAGGCAGAGGTAGATATTATTCTTGATGAACAAGAGAGTCAATAGTTATCAGGGCTAAGCAGGCACGTGGAGTTTAGGCCACAATTAGATTAGTGGTGATGAGACAAGGGCTAAAACTTCTACTACTATCAATTCAAATGTTCGAACTGGGTGGCACCATTAAATATAAAACTGAAAAAAAGGGTAGAAACAATAATTACTTACCATGTATCATTTGCTATCTAGTGAGACATAGTGGAAAATTCCACATGTAAATCAGCACTGGGCTGTTAGTTGTGACGACCTCATGGTCCCTGAATCTCAATGGTTAGGTTCATACAATTAGATGACATAGGTAAAATAAATAAAAAAGGAGGCGTGCAGGGGACTCCTTGGTATTCACATCCATGACGTACATGCATTTGGAAAAGCAAAGACCGATTAGGGATTGTTCAATATGGCTTTGTGCGTAGGAAATAATGTCTCACTAATTGATTGAGTTTTTTTCAGGAGTAATTAAGAGGATTGATGAGGGGAGAGCAGACATGATCTATATGGACTTCAGTAAGGCGTTCAACAGGGATCCTCATAGTAGACTGGTTAGCAAGGCTAGATCACATGGAATACAGGGAAAGTTAGTCATTCGGATACTGAACTGGCTTGTAGGTAGAATATAGAGGGTGGTGGTGGTGGGAGTGTCGCTTTTCAGACTGGAGGCCGGTGACCAGTACTGCGTCACAAGGATCAGTGCTGGGTCCACTGCTTTTCATCAGTTATATAAATGATTTGGATGTGAACATAGGAGGTATAATTAGTAAATTTGCAGTTGACACCAAAATTGGAAATGTCATGGACAGCAAAGGAAGTTACCTCAGAGTACAGTGGGATTTTGATCAGATGGGCCAATGGGCAAAGAAGTGGCAGATGGAGTTTAATTTGGATAAATTTGAGGTGCTGCATTTTGGAAAGGCAAATCAGGGCAAGACTTAATGGCAAGGTCCTGGGAAGCGTTGTGGGTTCATTGTTCCTTGAAGGTGGAGGTGCAGGGTAGATAAGATAGTGAAGGCAACATTTAGTATGCTTTCCTTTATTGTCAGAGCAGAGCATCGAATATAGTAGTTGGGAGGTCATGTTGCAGCGGTACAGGACATTGATTCGGCCATTTTTGGAACATTGGGTGCAATTCTAGTTTCCTTCCTGTGGGAAGGATGCTGTGAAACTTGAAAGGGTTCAGAAAAGATTTACAAGGATGTTGCTAGGTTTGGAGGATTTGAACTATAGGGAGAGGCTGGAACTATTTTCCCTGGAGCATCAGATGCTGAGGGTTGACCTCGCAGAGGTTTAGAAAATCACGAGGAGCATGGATATGGTAAGCAGACAAGGTCTTTTCCCTGGTGTAGGGAGTCCAGAACTAGAGGGCATAGGTTTAGGGTGAGAGGGGAAGATCTAAAAGAGACGTAGGGGCAACTTTTTCATGCAAAGGGTTGTGCGTGTATGGAATGCGCTGCCAGAGGAAGTTGTGGAAGCTAGTGCAATTACAACATTTAAAAAGGGTATATGGATAGGCAGGGTTGACAGAGATGTAAGACAAGTGTTGGCGAATAGTCTAGATTACTTTAGGATATCTGGTCAGCACAAGTCGAGTTGGACTGAGGGGTCTGTTTCTGTGCTGTACATCTCGATGACTGTACGATGACAAAAGCTTTGACATATTGTGAATGCAAAGGAGAATAATGATAAACTTCAAAAGGACACAGATCAGCTAGTGGGAAAAAAGATATATGGCAGATGATTTTTTTTAAAAAATTCATTCATGGGACATGGGTTTCATTGGCTGTGCCAGCATTTTTTACATTCCTAATTGCTCCAGAGAAGGTAGTGGTGAGCTCTCCTCTTGAACTACTGCAGTCCATTTAGTATAGATAACATTTTGAATGTATCAGGATTTTGATCCAGCAACAGTGAAGAAATGGTGGTGTACAATTCCAATTAAGGATGGAATGTGATTTGGAGGTGAACTTGCAGGTAATGGTGTTCCCAAGTACCTGCTGCCTTTCTAGGTGGAAATGACCTCATGGGTTAAAAAGGCACTGTATAAGGAGCCTAGTCAATTTCTCATGCGCATCTTTTAGATAGCACACACTTCTGCACTGTTGGTGATGGAGGAAATGATTGTAGATGTGATGCCAATCATGTGGGATGATTTGTCCTGGATGGTGTCTTCCACCATTCCTAACGAAGGGCTTTTGCCCGAAAGGTTGATTTTCCTGCTCCACTCTGACCCAAACTCTGGTTTCCAGCATCTGCAGTCATCACTTTTGCCTAGTCTTCACTTGTATCTTGTAGATGGTGGACAGGCTTTGGGAAGCCAGAATGATGCAAGGTTCCTAGCTTCTGACCTGCTCTAACCACAATATTTAAATGGCTTCCTATTTCAGCTTCTAACCAATGCTTACCTGCAGACTATTGACAGTGGAGGATTGAGCAATAGTAACACCATAACAATTAGGCTTTTGGTTAGCTTCTCTTTTGCTGAATATGGTCATTGCCTGGCACTTCTGTAGCACATATACTACTTGCCACTTGTTAGCCCAAGCTAGGATACAGTTCATCTGCATTGTAGATAATATAAAAGTATGGTTCTAAAGGGAGTGCAGGAGCAGAAGAACATAGGAGTTTATGTGCACAATAATTGACCCCATCAGGGTAGTTCAGCAAAGCAGTTAATAAAGCACATCATACCTGGGCTTCATTAAGAACCATTGTGCTGGAATCACAATGATTCTAGATTAAAATTCCAGGGACAAAGAAATTCAGTTAGAAGGATATGTTGGAAATTTGGTATTCATCTCAAAGAGAAACTTTATTATTAGTACGATGGAGCTCTTTGTGAAGGGCCAATAAAGACAAAATGGGGAGACTGCTAGTACATTGGCACAGATTCGAGGTGGTTGGCAAAAGAATCAACGAGGAAAAATATTTTACTTCACAATGAGTGATTACGATCTGTACAGAAGAGTACTGTGGAAACAGATTCAATTAATCAACCTCTTCAAATCAGAACAATTACCTGAAGGAAATTAGGGGAAAAGGCAGAAACATGAGCCTCGGCGAGATGTTTTCACGAAGAACTGGCACGAACTTCAGGGTCTCAATGATCTCCTCCTGTACAGTGATCATTCTGTGTTCCAGTTGGAAATGTCGACACGCCACAGACCGGAGCAGCGGTCCAATGAAATAATTCCGATCATTTAAACGGGAAGATGTTCGGTGGGAGGAAGACGAGATCTGCGATGAAGTGAAAGAATTCCCAAAGCTGGGCAAACACCTCAGGAATGGTGGATACGCCACAGGGCCTGGGCTTCAGCTCAAACACCCGCGACCTGAAGGCTGCGGCCCGGGAGACTGACCGTGTGCTGCGGCGGAGGAACGCGGGGTGCAGACGGCGCCTCACCTGAGCCGAGCCCACGCTCCCCCCTCCATTAACCGAGCCGTTTCTGACCAGGCCGAGCGGGCGTCAGAGCTGCAAACACATGGAGGCAGCACGTGAAACCGGCGCTAACCTGAGAAGCAGGAGCTGTCGCCTTTCTCCCGCCTCCTTATGGGTCTGGGTCGGGGGGGGGGGGAGGGGAGGCTGCCGCTCGTGCCCGGTCTCGCGAGCCGCTGTTACAACCGCTCCCGCCTCTCCACCAACGTCTCCTCAACGTTTTCCGTCGGCCACTTCCGGTCCGACTGCAACCCCGCTCAGGATCGAAGGTTCCCAGCTCCCCCCACCCCAGGCCTGCTCCTGCCGTTCAATCATGCGACAGTCAGTCACAACATCAAAGGGCCGCACATTAAACCAGCGAGCGTCTTTTAAAAAAGTCTCTGGGCGCCCGTATGAAGATCATACGATCAATGAAAGTCTCTGAGTACTGTCACACTCTCGTTTCAGCTGGGTTTTCCTTTCTCTCGGTGCCACCATTACACACGTGCTCTGTGAAAATAAGCGTGCTCACTTAACGACAGTTTTAGCAGTTCTACCAATCAAAATAATCAAATGCTGTTTGGCGTCCTCTCGTCACGGAGCTTTATATTCTTCGATCACCAAGGAAATGAAGTATGGGCCATAGCAACAACTGCTGGAAATCTGAAATTTAAAAAAGAGATCAGGAAGTCTGGCAATATCTGTTGGGGGGTTGGAAAAAGAAACTCAGTTGAGGCCGACCCTTCACCCCAGCCCTCACTGATGTTATCCTTGTTTAGTGATCTATCATTAATGCTGCTGGTGGTCTGCCTCAGGCTAAGTCAGGAGATAAAATCTATCAAGCTCCAGAATGTCTTCACTAAAGCTGCAGATGCAGCACCATGTGCTTACACTTGAATAGGGTTGCAGAGTCTAGATTGTCTAAATACAGTAGTTCTGCTCCCCCATACCTGCGGGGGATACGTTCCATTACCTACCACCGAAGACTGAAACCGTGGATAGGAGCAAACCTATTCATTTCAATGGGATTTTTGGCAGAATTGAAAGAACCAGTCCCTGGTTCTGGAAGGTCCCCTATAATATGTTTGGGCTGCAGGTAACTGAAACTGTGGAAAATGATTCCGCAGGGGATACAGGGGTCGGCCTGATCATTACTTCCTGTTTGTGTTTCAAGCACTCATGCTCAGACACACCAGTATGTCAACCCAATGTTCTTCTTTAATGGCTGACTCCCACTGTTCAACTGTTATTCATAAGGTACTAGAGGGTTGGCAGGCATTGACCCCAGAAAACATCAAGGAAAGCAAAGGGCGTTACAAAGATTGGATAACAGTGAACATCTCTTCAATCCTCAGGTGGGATGCAATCAAGATAAAGATCAAGTGGTTCGTTATTTGGAAAAGGTATTTAGAAGTTAAGAGACAGAGGAAAGTGCCTCAATTCCAAAACAAATTCCAAAAATGAAACTACTGCAGGAAGTGCAGTCAATATAGATAAGGAACTTCACTCATTGCCTCAGAGTCCTCCAATATCTTTTTCTGGTTCAAAGACTGGTCTGTGGAGCAACATGAGATATGCTTGTATTTCTTTTTTCAAAAAGTGAACACAAGCTTAGAATCAGGAGCACGAATGAAGAAGATGGTCAGGTGATAAGGCTTACAAGCTACCTTGTCCCCAGCCACATCACACTCCGACTTATCTCTCAGTGCTCATGCACCCCCCCACCTCACCCCAGCACATTCCTAATGTAGGGATCCATCCTGCTCCTTGGATGCTGCCTGACCTGCTGTGGTTTTGCAGCACCACACTTTTTGACTCTAATAGCCTCATAGGCTGACACATTTAGGATCAGCAAGTTGTTTCATATGAGGCTGCACAGCAGGAAAGTCACATTCAGCACAGCCTCCGAGGCTTTCCTATTCTCATTTTAGGAGGTTTCATATTTCAGAAAGAGAGGAAGTTTGGATCACCTGCTAATTCTGCATGATTTGACAAAGACAACAAGGTACTTGTCAAAGCTGAAAATGTGTTGCTGGAAAAGCGCAGCAGGTCAGGCAGCATCCAAGGAGCAGGAGAATCGATGTTTCATGCATGAGCTCTTCTTCAGGAATGAGGAAGGTGTGCCAAGCAGGATAAGATAAAAGGTAGGGAGGAGGGACTTGGGGGAGGGGCGTTGGAAATGCAATAGGTGGAAGGAGGTAAAGGCGAAGGTGATAGGCCGGAGTGGGGGTTGGGGCGGAGAGGTTAGGAAGAAGATTGCAGGTTAGGAAGGTGGCGCTGAGTTCGAGGGTTAGGACTGAGACAAGGTGGGGAGAGGGGAAATGAGGAAACTGGAGAAATCTGTGTTCATCCCTTGTGGTTGGAGGGTTCCTAGGCGGAAGATGAGGCGCTCTTCCTCCAGCTGTCGTGTTGCTATGGTCTGGCGATGGAGTAGTCCAAGGACCTGCATGTCCTTGGTGGAGTGGGAGGGGGAGTTGAAGTGTTGAGCCACAGGGTGGTTGGGTTGGTTGGTCCGGGTGTCCCAGAGGTGTTCTCTGAAACGTTCTGCAAGTAGGCGGCCTGTCTCCCCAATATAGAGGAGGCCACATTGGGTGCAGCGGATGCAATAAATGATGTGTGTGGAGGTGCAGGTGTATTTGTGGCAGATATGGAAGGATCCCTTGGGGCCTTGGAGGGAAGTAAGGGGGGGAGGTGTAGGTGCAAGTTTTGCATTTCCTGCGGTTGCAGGGGAATGTGCTGGGAGTGGAGGTTGGGTTGGTGGGGGGTGTGGACTGACGAGGGAGTCACGGAGGGAGTGGTCTTTTCGGAATGCTGATAGGGGAGGGGAGGGAAATATATCCCTGGTGGTGGGGTCCGTTTGGAGATGGCGGAAATGACGACGGATGATACGATGTATATGGAGGTTGGTGGGGTGGTAGGTGAGGACCAGTGGGGTTCTGTCCTGGTGGCGATTGGAGGGGCGGGGCTCAAGGGAGGAGGAGCGGGAAGTGGAGGAGATGCGGCGGAGAGCATCGTTGATCACGTCTGGGGGGAAATTGCGGTCTTTGAAGAAGGAGGCCATCTGGGTTGTTCGGTATTGGAACTGGTCCTCCTGGGAGCAGATGCAGCGGAGATGAAGGAATTGGGAATATGGGATGGAGTTTTTACAGGGGACAGGGTGGGAGGAGGTGTAGTCTAGGTAGCTGTGGGAGTCGGTCGGTTTATAGTAAATGCCCGACTTGATTTGGTCGCCCGAGATAGAAATGGAGAGGTCTAGGAAGGGGAGGGAGGAGTCTGAGATGGTCCAGGTGAATTTGAGGTCGGGGTGGAAGGTATTGGTAAAGTGGATGAACTGTTCAACTTCCTCATGGGAGCACGAGGCAGCGCCGATACAGTCATCGATGTAGCGGAGGAAAAGGTGGGGGGTGGTGCCAGTGTAGTTGCGGAAGATGGACTGTTCCACATATCCTATGAAGAGGCAGGCATAGCTGGGGTCCATGCGGGTGCCCATGGCTACTCGTTTGGTTTGGAGGAAGTCGGAGGATTGGAAAGAGAAGTTGTTCAGAGTGAGGACCAGTTCAGTCAGTCAAAGGATGGTGTCAGTGGAAGGGTACTGGTTGATACAGCGGGAAAGGAAGATGGGGAGGGCTTTGAGTCCTTCGTGATGGGGGATGGAGGTGTACAGGGACTGGATGTCCATGGTGAAGATAAGGCGTTGGGGACCTGGAAAGTGAAAATCATGGAGGAAGTGGAGGGCATGGGTGGTGTCCCGAACGTAGGTGGGGAGTTCTTGGACTAACGGGGACAGGACTGTGTCGAGGTATGCGGAGATGAGTTCGGTGGGGCAGGAGCAGGCTGAGACAATGGGTCGGCTGGGGCAGTCAGGTTTGTGGATTTTGGGCAGGAGGTAGAAACAGGCGGTGCGGGGTTGTGGGACTATGCGGTTGGGGAAGGCGGTGGATGGGAGATCCCCTGAGGTGATGAGGTTATGGATGGTCTGGGAGATGATGGTTTGGTGGTGGGAGTGGGGTCATGGTCAAGGGGACAGTAGGAGGAGGTGTCCGCGAGCTGGCGTTTAGCCTCAGTGGTGTAAAGGTCGGTGCGCCAAATTACTACCGTGCCTCCCTTGTCTGCCGGTTTGATAGTGAGGTTGGGGTTGGAATGGAGGGAATGGATGGCTGCACGTTCCGAGGGTTGGAGTGGGTGAGAGGGGTGGAGAGGTTGAGGCGGTTAATGTTGCGGCGGCAGTTGGCTATGAAGAGACCGAGGGCAGGTAAGAGGCCAGCACGGGGTGTCCAGGTGGATGGGGTGTGTTGGAGGCGGGAGAAGGGGTCGTCAGAGGGTGGACGAGAATCCTGGTTGAAGAAGTAGGCACGGAGGCGAAGGCGGCGTAAGAATTGTTCAATGTCTTGCCGGGTGTTGAACTCGTTAACCTGAGAGCGTAGGGGAATGAAGGTGAGGCCTCTGCCGAGGACTGATCTTTCACAAGTTGTACCTTGGCTGTGAGAGGCTCAAGCAACTTGGACATGCTGAAAGTGTATGGAAGCATATTTAATGTAAGTAGCACAATCAGTATCTTTAAGAAAAGGCATCATAACTTTTATGCACAAGAAAAGAAGGGTGAAGGAAGAAATTTCAAATGGATAGCTCATTTTGGTACAAAAATCAATCCAAGACTATCACCAGTCAGGTCAGGCCTAATCTGGAGCTGTTGAACTATGTATGTCAGACCTATGCCATACCCCAGTAGCAAATTCACTGCTGGCCTTGTGAGACTCCAGAATAAACTCAGGAGAGTAGATTACAGCCTTACCAGCTGAGTCTATCCGAAGGGCTTTGATGGAATCCTATGCACATTCATGATGAGCATATTGTCCAAAATAGTATGTAAGGAGAGCATCCACAATTGGATCCAACTGCTCTATATTCAGTAGTAGCACTGCTTCAAACAGGTTAAAATTAAAAGCTTGAAGAAGGGCTCATGCCCGAAACGTCGATTCTCCTGCTCCTTGGATGCTGCCTGACCTGCTTCGCTTTTCTAGCAACACATTTTTCAGCTCTGATCTCCAGCATCTGCAGTCCTCACTTTCTCCTAAAATAAGAAGCTTTCCAATCAAGTCTCAAAACAGACAAGGCTGTCTTCTCTCCTGTATTTTGTTTCTGTGTTGTAAGAAAACCTTTTGGATGAGTTCATCAGAAAGAATGCAAGATAAGAGGTGATGATCTCAGATTGTGGAGGCATTCACCCCAAAGCCTTCCTGAACATGGAGCACATTCATGTATTCTGCTCAAATCAGTCTGCAGAATGATGAGCATCCTTGATGAGTTTGAATCTGTCTTATGATGTAGATTAAATGGCAGTACAGGTGAGGCCATGTTCTCAGGGTATTGGACTGAATGACATCTTGTCTGTTTCACTGGTAGATTAGTTTACTGAAGATGCTGGGAATAAGATTTGGAGAGACGAGAGCATTCACAAAGAACTTGAATGATCATATAGCTGTAGTAAACCAGTGAATGTGAGAGCGACACTTCAGAGATGAGATGACAGTACATACTCTTGATTTCAGGGCAGTTTTTGACCAAGTATGGCATCAAGGACTCCAAGCAAAACTGAAATCAATGGAAATTGAGATGGGGGTACTGTCTACTAGTCAAATCATACCTCACAAAGAAGAAGATTGTTATGATTGTTGGAGGTTGATCATCTCAGTTCCAGGACATCTCTTCATGACTTCCTTAATAGTTTCAGAGGCACAGCCATCAATAACTTTCCATCCATCATAAGGTCAGGAATAGGAAAGTTCACTGATAATTGCACCACTACTCTTAGCTCCCAGATACTGAAGCAGTCTGTATCCATTTAAAGCAAGATCTGGTCACATTCAGGCTTGGGCTGATAAGTGGCAAATTACAATCGCACCATACATGTGACAGGTAATGACCTTCTTCAAAAAGAGAGAATCTAACCATCGCCCCTTGACACTACCATCATTAAATTCTACACTAGCAACATCCTAGGGATACCAGTGACCAGACAGTGAATTGACTACAGGAAGGTTGGAATTCTTTGGTGATAAAATCACTTTCTGTCTTCTCAAAGCCTGTTCATCATCTATAAGGTACAAGTCAGGAATATGGTGGAATACTCCACACTTGACTGGGAGGATGCAAATCTAATAACTCTCAAGAAGCTTGACACCATCCAAGATAAAGCTCGATCAGCAATCTATCTGCCATCTTCAATGTTCATCCTCCTACCAATAATAATTAGTGGTAGCCATGTGTACCATCTAAAAGTCGCACTGCAGTAAATCACTTTCAACAGTATCATCCAAATCCACAAATTCCATCACCAAGAAGGATAAAGGCCAGAAGGAGTGGGACCACCACTATCTACAGTTCCCTTGCAATCATAGAGCATCCTGCCTTTGAAGTATATAATTGTTCCTTCTCTGTTTCTGGGTCAAAATCCCTTCCGAAGGGAATTTGTTCCTAAGAGCACTGTGGGTGTTCCTACAACAATGCACTGCAATGGTTCAAGACATCAGCTCACCAGAACCTTCTAAAGGCTAATTAGGGATGGGCAAGATATGCTGGACTGACCGTTAAGGTTCACATCATACAAGAAACAAACAAAACCAGATCTTAGCTACGAGATGCTCAGTTGCTGTATGTGGAAAGAATCTGGCACAAAATTAGTCCTGAAATATGCATTTTCAAGGAATATCCTGAAAGAATGGTTTTGTCAAGGTTCATCCTTAAGATACCAGTCTGTACTCAACAAACTATTCCAGAGATGACACACTGAGATAAACATCTACTGTGGCTAGAACAGCATCAACATCAACAAAAAAACACTCTTTTTAGTATTCCAGTGTAAGCAGATATCCATGGCCAAGTGTTGCAAATTGGCACAGATCTGAGCGATACAATGAAGTGTAGAGTACCTGGAAAGGTACAGTTTAGAGATCCGGCTATTGTACTCCAAGATGCTTTGGTAATTGTAAAACCCCTAGAGGTATATACATCAGGAAATAGATTTTTAAAAGTAAATGTAAATGCAATCTGCATTGTAAGTGGAGTGAGGTGCCCTTGAGGGGCATGTACTATATTTAAATTAATTGATTTGTATTGCACTGTGTAAACTGCTACATTTGAATTAAATAGGATCGAAACAGGGATGAGGAAATTCAGCTATATGGAAAGTCTGGAATTCTGAAACCTCTCCCCTTAGAGATGGGAAGAGTAAGATTTGATATGAGGTTTTCGGGATCATGAGGGGTCTAGACAAGAGTTGATATAGAACATAGAACAGTACACCACAGGACTAGGCCCTTTGGTCCACCGTGTCTGTGTGTGTCTGGGTTTTAACCACATCTCCTTATTCCTTACGAAAGAAGGGTGGAAAGGCAACGAAAACCAATTTAACATGAAGAAGAAGCAACAGTGACAGGAGGTGAAACCTTTTTAAACAGCAAGTGGTTAGCATCTGGAATACAATGCCTGATTGTGTTGGGGAAGCAGGTTTAGTGGATAATTTCAGAAGAGAATTAATTAATTGTTTGAGCAAAAGTACTTGCAGGGCTAGAGAAAAAAGTTGTTTTGGCAGGTATTATGTACTAGACAAAGCTCCTCAAAATATATTAAGAAGGTATTCTGCACCCTAACTTTTATTTTATCTTGAGGCAAGTATAAGGCACTGTGCTCCATTTACGATTTAGTTGGTCCACCACTTGGCTTAAAGCAAACACACATTTTACTCTTACAACACAGTTAAAATGCAAACAAAAAAGAGGATTAGCATAACTTTAACTCTATTGAAATACTTAATACAATAATATGTTATTTAATCGTCAACTATTTCAATATAGAAGCATCTCAACAAGCATCAGTAAAGGCAAATTTAGCAAAATAGATATTGCTCACGTTCTATCTTGACTCCAGGCTAGGAGAAAGCAGCAACGAAAGAAATAGCCTAGCAGCAGAGAGAAAATTCAAGCTTTCTACTGTAACAGAGAGAAAGAAAGCTGTATCTATCAGTTTCCCCAAACTAACCAATTCCCCAAGTGAAAGCAAAACCCTGGGCCTATGTGAGTGTGACTCCACCCCTCATGCTTCATTTATCTTACTTTAAAAAACACATTTAGGAAGCTCAGAGCTGTCCACCAGTTGCTTCTGAGACAGACACTTGACACCATGGTGTCAACATCCTTCTTCAAGAGAAACAGGACAGAACATCTCTTGAAGGCACAGTATTGTCACACAAGTGTAGATGTGTTACTCTTCCAGAGGGCTAGCAAATATACAATAGATCAAATGGCCTTCTGTGTGTCATCATTTCTTTAATTCTATTGTAATGTTCATGTACAAGTTCAATTAATACAGTATATTATGGTAGAAAATGGACCAAATTTGGCAATCGTATTCTCCTCAATCCTCAAACTGTACACAGTAAGTATCTCAAAATCAGACTCAGTTTCCCCAGTAGATTGCCATGCTTATTCTGTACATTGTTGACCCAAAGATAAACACAGTTAGCCATTTGGAACATGTATTAAAATGTAGTTACAACACCCTGCATGGCTTTGTATTTACAGTTCACAGAATTAATTGGCAGCAGATAGTGACAATCCTGGTTGTCCAAAAGCACCTAGAAATGTTTTATGATGTTAAAAGCCCTTATAAATACAAGAGGAATACATGGTCTGGGTTCAGGTCCAACTCAAGATCTTGCTTAAAGAGATGTATTTGTAATGCAGTCAGCTTGTAAATCCTTCAAATGTGCTTCAATGGGAGATAGTAAGAATGGGAGAGGTCCCTGATCAGCCACGAGATGAAAAGCAATTGGAGGTTCTACCATCTTTATCCATATCTCCAGGCCACAGTATGTGGCCAAAGCATTTGATTGAAGAGTTGATGTGGATCAGATTGGTGCCAATAACATGGAGTTTGAATCCTCATTTTAGCTGGGGTGGATTCAGGTCTTTCCTTCTTGTCTTACCTGTGGTAGAGGTTGTAGCACTTAGGGTTTGACCTAGCTTTGGGGAGAGAACTGAAGAAGTGAAATCCTGCAACTTTAGGAATCTTTTAAAGTAATTTGGTTTCTTTTATATAACAAGAGAAAGAAGGTTTTTTTTTCGATAACTTCTGAGAACAAAAGGTAGTGCACACTATATATTAACTGGTAGTTTGAAAACAATGTTGTCAAAAATACTAAGAAAGTTAAACACAAATACAGCTGAGGAGGATGAGAAAGGCCATGCCCTTATACTTTGTAATAGAATCTCAATGTTTACAGCAGCTGTCTTTCTTTATGTATAAACTGAGAATTCAAAACAGTTATTGATGGTTGAATTGCTGAGAGAACTCCAATGCTTCCATTTTAATATTGCCATGCACCTTTTCTGTCCAACTGAATAAGTACATAAATGGAGAATTGGTTCATCAGATAAGCAGCATGTTCAACACTAAAGCAATGATTGCCATATGGTAACACTTTCTGAACACTGCACTAACCATCCTTGTTTATGTGTCCAACAGGAATAGGGATTGAACATATGCCTCCTGATAGAGATTCCAGCACTACACCAGTGTTGGTGACCTGAATGAAAATGACACTATGGTTTAAATGCTGATCATAGAAACCTTTCATCCTTGCTACACTTGGTAACTGTATTTCCCTAGCCATATCCTTCACCAAAAGAATTTTAACCTTTATGTTCATACAGGATGTCAGAAACTTTCTTGAGCAATTCACACTTCTGTATACTTCAAGAAAAGCTAGAAAGAAACACAGGAAAAGTACAAACAGGAAAGACATGATTTACAGTAAGTGCCCCACCAGGCTTTGGGAGCTTTGTGATTTTCAAAATTCAGTGGTAACATAATCACTTCTCAGTGGGAAAATTGTGAGTTCAGAGAGTTGATCACATAACCTAGACTGACGACAGTGCAGTCCGGACAAAGTACTGTCCTAAAGGTGTCATATGAAGTGTAAAAATACTGCCTCGTCTGCTCCTCTTGTTGGAGGTAATTTAATGATACGGGGTGAGTTCTTAATATCTTAATTCATATTTATCCCCCAAGTAACAACACAATTATGTAGTCCATTATTTTACTCATGTTTTCAAGACTTTGCCAAGTGCAAATTGGCTGCTGGATTTCTCTCAGTACAACAGTGACTATGATTCAAAAGTACTTCGTTAACTGTAAAATGCTTAGTTTTGTATTATGGAATTTGGATGGGTTCTCCATGACAAAAGCCATAAATTACAAATTTCCTAGGCCCTGAGTTAAGAGCCATATATCAATTTAACAACATAATGCAACTAGTGTAGCTTTACATGATTGAATGTCAAGCTGTATACATAATTCCAAAGAACCCTCAATATACATGAGTCTTATTTATTTATTTTAGCTGTTTGTCTTTGTTGGGCAGATTATAGGGAACTTTGCTTGATACTTGATCGATGCTACACTGGTCTTGGGAGTACTCAGTCTTCACTTTGTGTAGTAAATTTTCCTCAAACTACCATCACCTACCTTGATTTGTATAAAGATTAATACATTCACCTCTAAATGAAGCTGTCACTTGATGATACTATTATCATGTTTAAAAGTTATTGAGTTTGGTTTGGAAAATTGGGCAATTAATTATGGAATATTACAGATTACATTCAGAAATACTATGCTGCATTTTATTTACTATGTTTCTTAGATGCTCCCTTCATCTCTTGAAAGCTCCAGTTTTTGTTTGAGGAGAGTTTGATGGGATTTAACATTTCTGGCAAAATCTCCCACCTCATACCTCTGAAAACTGTTAACTTGCATTAGCAGGCCAAGAAAGGAAGTAGAGGCCAAACTAGACTCTTTCTCAACCAAAACTCACAAGAAGATAGCTATCAGCATGAGTCATTTAACAATGATCAGGGGGTAATTTTCAGTTTTCTCAGGGTTGGATGGGGAAGGAGGAAAATAAGGATTATGTGTTGACTGCAGTTTGTATATTTTCAATTCAGAAAGCAATGGAAAAGAAAATGGAGCATGGTGTGTTACATTGGGCCAATCCATTACTACTAATTTTCCATCCATTGCTGCAAATTATAATTATCAGGAGTAAGAATCCAATTTCTCCCTCTATGGGTGATAAAGCCAATTGTAGAATCCCACTTGCTGAGATCAGCAATGAAATGCAGTCCTGATTGTCTCACAAATACTGTTTACTCTTCAAGAATTCAAAATTCCATTTGTACAGAATAACACGCATTTGCTAACTTTGCAGACTGATGAGTTTAATGTTCTAATTTTTTTGAATGTCATCAAAAATGATGCCATTTAACTGGTGCTGTTTTGTGAGCTAGCTAATTAGTGTGTTATCCTGAAAGAATGTCAAATCTTTTGATGTCATGGACCGTTTAAATGCATGAAATGGAGCCAGGGTCTTCCATGAAGCTCTAAATCAATGTTTAAATATATTTTAAATATATTTTAAGTTACATATAAGATTTTTTCCCCAGGGTGGGAGAATCCAAATCTAGAGGCTATAAGTTTAAAGTGAGGGGGAAAGATTTAAAAGGGACCTAAGGGGCAACTTTTTCATGCAAATGTTCAAGTGTGTATGGAATGCGCTGCTAGAGGAAGTGTTGGAGGCTGGGTACAGTGACAACATTTAAAAGGTATATGAATGGGAAGAGTTGAGAGGGATGTGGGCCAAATGCAGGCAAATGGGACTAGATTTATCTAGGATATGTGCTTGACATGGATGAGTTGGATAGGAAGGTCTGTTTCTGTGTTGTATATCTCCAAGGCTCTATAATTCTTTGACTAAATATTAGTTTTGGTGTTCTCACATTGGATTTATCTAACAGAAGCAGCATTAACTTTCAGTATAATTTTAAAAAGTTTGATTCTAATAATTATTTTCAAAAATCTCATATTTGTTTCCAAATCCTTATCTCTGGGATCTTCTCCAACCTTACAGCTCCCCAAGATATCTGCTTTCAGCCAATTTGGACTATGTCAGCATTCCCAATTTTAAATGCTCCCCATTGGTAGTGATATATTCAACTGTTAAGGCCCTAACAGTGGAATTCCCTCCCTATACTTCGTCTGAACTTTAATTTATCTGGCTTGTAATTGTATATAACTTAACGTTAAATTTTGCTTGATAGTGCTGGCAATGAACCATTGGATGCTTTACAGTATTAAAAGTGCTATATAGATGCAAATTGGTTTGTTGTTTAATGAATAAAATATATAAGCACATTAGAAATTTCTTGTGCTTCAGACTTTGAGATGAGATTGTCAGGGTGTTTGAATAGAATGTAATCCTGTATTTAGAGGGACCTACAAGTTCTTTATTTAATTATTCTTTGTGTTTATAAACAACTTATTTAAATCATAGATTCCTTACAATGTGGAAGAATGTGCTGGATAATGCAGCATCACTTGTATATGTTTAAATGTTAAATACTGCTTTCAAGCATATAGGCATGTCACTTCTCATAAATGTGTCATGAGAGATATGATTTCTAAGCTAAATTCAGCCTCTCACATAATCTCACACAAGGTCTCTTTGAATGCAAGATTTTACATTTTCTTTCTCCACATGCACACCCAGTAAAGATCTGCTCATGTGAACTGACTGGGAAGAAGCTGGAAATTAGGCCTACCATAGTACATTACTGTGTTGAGAGCCTGGGACTTGATTACAGATTCTTCCACGAGAGAGCTCCATGCTGAATATAAACAACCCACCCATACAACACACACACAACACCTACACAAAAGAATGGCACTAAACCTTCCGGGCGAGGCTCATATTTGTGTGAGCAGGCCCAAATGACTAGATATCTCAGTTCCCCTCCCCACCCCGTACAGGCTTCTAAATTAAGCATTAAGCTCCTTATTTGTCAATGTAAAATGCAGGTCTTAGGCAGGAACTCTTGATGTTAAATGTGTCCTGCCTCAATTTCAGATTAGATATTCTTTTAGACGGCGGAATGTTGGTTCCTGACATTGCTACAGCCAAATAGGAGTAATATAATTGTTGTAAAGAGTGTTAATCTATTCAAGATTAAAAATATCACTATTTTGAGTTCATTAAATAACTGTCAATCTATATGGTTTAGGTTTAGTAAATAGTTAGCAACTCATGATTTTTATGCCAAATCTCCTAATGTTTAAAGGCAATTTGGCTAAGTAGATGAATAAGAAATGTTTGGAGGTATATGGCCAATCACAGGTAGGGATTATTGTTGGCATGGATGAGTTGTACAGAAAGGTCTTTTTCCGTGCTGTATTACTCTATGACTCTAAGATTCATGAGAAAACCATGTAACTGACAACCTGTGAATTTAACATAAGGGCAAAGGAAATAGGAACAGGCATCGGCGATGTTGTCCTTGGACTTTGCCATTCAATGAGACCACCTCTTACATTATGCAGAAAGAAGCACAAGATATAAATAGAAGATCTTACAATGTTTACTTGCTATAACATAACAAATTTAATTAAATGTTTCAACCTGAGATAAAATCCAAAACTCTAATTATGAGTTTCGATGCTGTTCAGATGATGTATCCTTTATTATTTTGAATAGAATTCACTGAAGTTATTAAAACATAGGGGCCCAACAAAAACAATCATTAGCTTCTACATTTCAGGATGTAAATATAGGTGAAGGAGCAGCACATCTGGTTTTAAATTGAACATCAAAGCAAATTCATGATGCATAATCTTTCTTGCAAAAGTGAAATTAATTGTCTGAAAACATTTCCTTACAAATTGAAGATTGGTGCTAAAATATTCATACTGAAAGGCTAAGGTTCCACAAATTTTGCAAAAACGACCATTGGCATGTGAAGTATTTGTTCAAAACATAAGTTTAATTACCAAAGGGATGCCTTATCAGTTCTTCTTTCCTGTTTCCTTACAGCTTGTGAGCTGCAAAACCCAGCACTACAGAACCCATTGTCTGTTTTTGCCAAAAAAAACTTTATTAGTAAATTATCTATAAATGCATTACCAAATAGTTCAAGTTGGACAATACAGAAAATAAAATAAAAGTTATCAAATTTTACATTGGAACATTGTGCTGTTAGGTGCCTTCACCCACATGTTATGGACCAGACCAGACCCCATCAAACTATATTAAGAAGATATTCTAGATGCTAACTTTTTCTTATTTTAAAGGTGAGTATAAGACATTACATTGCTGATGCAATTCAATTCGTCAAACTACTCATTACTAAAATAAAACACATTTTTATTTTAATACTAACAATAAAATACAGACAAAATAAAAATAAAATAAAAGAATGAGCATAACTGTAACTCTGAATGCTTAAGAAAATAATAGATATATTCCTATAAATTAACTGTTCCAATATAGTAACATCCCATCAACACACCCTTAGCAAAGATAAATTCAGTAAAATAGATTATCTCACGTGCAATTGTAGCAGCAGGAATATACCCCAACTTATAGCTGCAACAGAGAGAGGAATGAGAGCTTCCACATCTAGCTTCAAGATCCTTGCAATGCAGAAACCTAAAACTAAAAATCCTGGCTCTGTGGGAGCTTGACCCCACCCAGTCAGCTTGCTTTTATTGCTCCAAGTTTTAAAAAACCCAAGCCCTCACGAGCTGTTTACATTAATGGATTTGAGCAGACTGTTCAGTGCCTCTGTCTCAACCTTTCTTCATTAAACAAAATCTAGGACAAAATGCACCTCTTAAGGCCATAGTATCATCACATGTCCAAAACTGGACATTTATTAAATATGACAAGAAGTTATTTGCATTCCAATATGAGCTGTAAGAGTTCTAAAAGTTAACAGACCCTCAGGATATTATGGCAGAAAGGCCTTAGATAGTGGCCTTTCATTACTATGCCTTCAATGTATCCCTCAGCATGTAGTCCTGAACCTTGGAATGTACCACTCTAGAACACTCTGTCAAGAACAACTCTTTGCACTGGAGAATCAAAAGGTTTCAGGCAGACCAAATAATGTCTTTCACTGAGTTGATGGTCTACCAGTTGGTAGTTGATGTTTATCTCGGTATATGTATCCCAGGGAACACGCCATGAAGCACAGTCTCCTGCACCACAAAGCATCTCAGGATGAACCACTGCATCTCTCTCTAGACCATTTTTGCAAAGGTACTTTCCAGAAGGAGATGTACGATGGCCTTTTCATTACTACAGCCATCTCAAGGGCAGAATGAGGTGGCATAGAGAGTGGGGTGTGCATGCATCTTTTTAGTACATTGTTGTTTCATATGATAATACGAAACTGGTACCTGCCCCACTCACACCCACTTCATCTTGATGAGGGTGTTAACATTAGCAATACGAGTCCATACCAGAGGTTTGCAGTGTACACAGATAATTGCATCAGTATCTAACGTTAATTTGTTGCTAGTACTAGTAATTTGAATCTTGCTGCTCCAGTTATTGTACTTTCCTAAATGTACAACTGAACATGGAGTCGCCTCAATCAGTGTGATTTAAAGAAGCAATGTTCTCAAAGAAAAGACAAAGTGAAAAAATGGTCTTATTTACATAGGATCTTCCAGGAACACTGTTACTACCCAGGCTAATAGTAGGTTTGTGTATTTTGCCTGCAGTTTACAAAGGAAATGCAAACAGAAACATTTGCAATAGCATTAATGATTTAATAATACAAATAGAAATTAATAAGTTTCCTCTAATAATTGTTAAGAATTACAGAATAATTAAATTTTGGAAATATGCGTCAGGTTATTTGATTTTTAGAAGAGCTAGGCAAAATAGAGAAGGAATTGGAGTGGCCCCGATAATGATGAGTGGTATAAAGACAGTGGAGAGAAGGGATCTTAGCTCAGAAAATCAAGATGGAGAAATTAAGAAACAACAAGGGGAAACAAAACACTGATGGAGTAGTCTACAGACTGTTTATCTGTAATTACAATAGCAGGAAGAACATTGATGAAGAAATGCAGGAAGAAAGGAGGTGTGCGACATCACGGAGTAGGGAATGTCAGATTGTGTCGGGTTGAGGTGGATATCGGATATAAAGCTAGGGAAACTGTTAAGTCAGGGGCTGGTATCAGGACAGAGTAAGGTTGGGATAGGGACTTTCAGGACAGGATGGAGTTGTCAGGTTAGGTGGGAGGTACTAGGCCTGGGGATGTCAGTGGGCTGCAGGGATGAAGTGGGGCAGGGAAGTTGTGATTTAGGTTTTTAATTGTTTCATGTATTCTGGGCAACCATTAAGTTTCAGTGAGTCGGGACCATTGGCTGTCTCTAACTTTAAATCTCCAACATTTTTGGAGGGTTCCAGACACAAAGGAATTGCTCATCAGAATTTTCAATGTTTTTCACTATCTACCAGATAATAGTGAGGACCCAGTATTTTCATTAAAGTCCCATGTAAGTCATTGGACACAAAACATTCTGTCTCCACAGATGCTGCCATACCTGCTGTTTATCCAGTAATTTCTGCTTTTATTTCAGATGGCCAGCATCCATTGTATTTTGTGTTTATTCAACAGAACTGTGATCGATTTCTGAAAAGCCTTTCATCTTGAAGGATGTTGTCCCTGACCTTCCTGGGGAGTTATGACTTCAAAATGCTGTTTTACAGTCTTATAATTGCTGCTTTTTAACTTTTGATGAAAACGTTTGATGCCCTCAATGCAAACTCAATCACAGGGCAATACTATGTGGGGAATTCTTCCAGACATTAGATGTCTAAGAAGATTTTTAATTCTCACGCCTTTCAGGATCCGTTGTATTTCCAAAACAGTAATTGTATTCCAACTAGTGTTCTTCATGGTGCTGTTGAGATAACACATCAGTCTGTCTGTTTTTTCTGTCTGAAGTGAATCAATAAGAATCTGCCATGTGACTTCTGACAGCATTTTTAAAAATACTGTGACTATTTTAGAACAGTGCGTTTGTTGTGAGTGCTATCGTTAGGTAGAGAAATAAGCATACATGCTCAAGAACACAGTGTTGCAGTGTTGTCATGACCCAGTTACAGGGCACAGGAGCTGTTCATGGTGCTGCCAATGTAATTACACAAGTATGTACTGCTGCTAATTATACTTAATTCTGAGGGGCTTGATTCGAGCTCAGGCCAGATTTCTTAGTAACTTAAACAGGAATCAAGGTGCTTCTTCTTCCATAGCAGCCATTTTCCCCTTGTCTCACCTGGGGTGGATTGGCATGAGGAGCCAGAACGGACTGTGAGAAAAAGCTGAGGCACCACTAAGTAATAAACACATAACTAATTACACTGAAATAAAAGTGGGAAATCTGCATATGAACTGGCACTGATGTCACTTACACATGGAACATGATGACACCAACAGTGCATTCGGAGGCAGATTCCAAAGACTTGTGACAAGCTGATAATTCTGGCCCTACCTGTATATGTACCAACAGCCATTTCATCAGCCATTTGGGTGTTCAGAGTAATAACAATCCATTCAAATTAACCTTCTTTATAAAATATAGAACATAATTACATATTTGTGATAGTACATTGTTCTTCATTGTTTCTTCTTCTGTCTCTTTCACTCAATCCCAAAGCCTGTCAGGAGTGTAATGGAATGCTCTCCATTTTCCTGGGTTAGTGCAGCTACAACAACACTCAAGAAACTTGACAGAACCCAAAACACAGAAGCTGCTTGATCGGTACCTCATCTGCCACTTTAAATATTTATTCCATCCACCACCAGCACAAAATGGCAGCAGAGTGTGCCAACCACAAGATGTATGACAATAACTCACAAAGGCTCCTCCAAATCCACAACCTCTAGGAATTAGGTAGACAAGGGTAGTAGATGCATGAGATCATCAGCAAGTTTTCCTCCATTCCTGATTTGGAACCAATTACCATTCCTTCACTGTCACTGGGTTAAAATTTCAGATCTTTCTCTTATTAACACTGTGGCTGTGCCGAAACCTTGTGGACTGCAGCAGTTCAGTGAAGTGACTCACCAGTACTATGTCAAGGGCAATGGAGACAGAAAGTAAATGCTGACTTGGACAGTGTCCATATCCAGTGAACATAGTCATTTAAAAATAAATTATGATCATCATTTACTGAATTCGAAAATCCTCTCAGTATGATTTTGACAAGTGTAAAAACCCTTTCCTCTTTTCCTTTAATCTAACGTTGCTATTAACTTTTGTTGTTAGTTGTGGTTTCATCACTTTTCCATGGAAGCTTTAGTCCTAAAGATAGTGTATATTTGCATATACTACCCTTGTCTATCTACTTGTAGCAAGTTATGCAATAATTCTCTGATTGATTGTTGCTTTTCTGCCATCAAATGTTTGAATGAGATTTTCTAATTTAGCATAATGAATTCACTCTCACACTTACATAGTTAAAAATCATACAACACCATGTTATAGTCCAACAGTTTTATTTCGAAGCACGAGCTTTTGGAGCACTGCTCCTTAATCAGGTGGTTGTGGAGAATAAAATTGTAAGACACAGAATTTTTTCTCCACAACCACCTGACTATAACCTGATTTTTAACTTTGTACACCCCAGTCTGACACTAGCGTCTCCAAATCGTACTTACATAGTTTGCTTTGTTTGGACAGAACTAATTACTTTTGGAACTTAATAAGAAACTCTATCATGTTATGATCACTTTTAAATTATTTGTCCATGGCTAGAGATTCCTTTACTACAAGGCTATTAATTAGCCCTTCCTTATTTAACAATATTAATCTAAAATATCCTGTTCCTGTGTTGCCTTTTTTGACACACTATCTTAAATAAATCTTGCATAAGTTCCATGAGCTTGTACTTGACCCTATTACTGCTCAATTAATAACCCTCCCTCCTCTTGTCAGGCCCGCTCTGTCCCACCCCTAACATGTCATTACCCTTACCTAATACTTCTCCCCCCACCCTGTCCCTCAGCTTGTTGGACCCAAAACACCTTGCCCATCCATACAAGCTCTCTAGCCGACTCAACACCGACACCACAACCAACAGCCCTCAACCCAATCCAATCCAACCCAACACAGGCCTCTATCCCACTCATAGACTTAGGGCCACCCTATCTCCTCAGGCACATAGCTACCTCCCTCCACCCCCACACCAACCTATATTTCCCTTCAAATGTAGTGATCTTCAACAATAAAAACAGAAATAGCTAGAAAAGCTCAGCAGGACTGGCAGCATCTGTGGAGAGAAAATCAAAGTTAACGTTTTGGGTTGAGCCACCCTTCCTCAGAACTCTACAACATCTGCAATTTTTTCAGTTTTTATTTAGTAATCTTCAAATTATTTCCAGTCCCACCTGCAAATACTTACAAAAATCAATGAGGAAGGCAATGACTAGAAAGATGATACAGCAGGGAGAGCTTTAGGGTCCTGGACACTGGGACTGACTGTGGGGAGGAGGGCTCCTGTACAAGCCAAATGGAGTTGCATCTAAACAGAGCTGAGACTGAGTTCCTTGTGAGAAGTTCTGATAATGTTGTTGGTAAGGTTTTCAACCCTGCAAGGTTTTGGCAGGGTTGTGGGAATTCAAGAGAAAAAATTGGGGAAAAATACCATTGATCACAAAATAGTTGAAGAGACAGACAGCGCTAGTATCGTGAATATTAAGTTAAGAGGTGAAGTCGGCATAAGAGAGAAATTAATGACATCTACATCAACATTAATGTGCATGTATATGAAGGCACGGAGTATAGTAAGTAAGATTAGGGAGTCACAGATGCAACATGAAAATATGATGTTATAGCAATAACAGAGACCTGGCTCATGGAAGGGCAGGACTGGTGTTAAATATTTCTGCATAGAAGTTGTTCAGAAAAGATGGAAAAGGAAAGATAGGGGAGGGGTGGTGGTATTGGTTCAGGAGAGCTTTTCCATATTGGAGAAAGTAGATGTCCCAGAAGGATCAAGGCCAGAATCAACTTAGCTAGAGCAAATAAATTACTTACTTTCTCAGTGTGGTCTATAGACCATTACCTTGTGGGAAGGATCTATAGGAACAAATCTACAGGGAAATTATAAAGATACCAACATTAATTGGGGACTTTAACTACTTGAATCTGGACTAGGACAATGATGGTGTGAGGTCAACAAGGATAAAGCATTTCTAGACTGTGGTCAGGAGAATTTCCTACTGCATTATGTGCCAGTTCAACAAAGAAGGATCTAGTTCTTGGAAATGAGGAAGGCCAAGTAGATAAACTGTCAATGGAGAATGTTTGGGAGACAGTGATCATTGGTGGTGGAATATGATAGTGGTCAGAGACTCATACAGCTGTACACCATGGAAACAGACTCTTTGGTCCAACTCGTCCATGCCAATCAGATGTCCTAAATTAATCTAGTTTCATTTGCCAGCATTTGGCCTATGTTTCTCTAAACTGTTCATATTCATATACCTGTCCAGATACTTTTAAAGTTTGTAATTGTACCAGCCAGCACCACTGCCTCTGGCTGCTCATTCTATACACTCACTACCCTCTGTGTGAAAAAATTGTCCATTAGGTCCCTTCTAAATCTTTCTCCTCTCACCTTAAACCTATGCCTTCTGGTTTTGGACTCCCCTACCCCAGGGAAAAGATCTTAGTTATTCACCCTATCCATGCCCCTCATGATTTTATAAACCTCTGTAAAGTTACCCCTCAGCCTCCAATGCTCCAGGGAAAATAGCCCTAGTCTATTCAGCCTCCCCCTATAGCTAAAACCTACCAACTCTGGCAACATTCTTGTAAATCTTTTCTGACCTTTTTCAAGTTTCACAACATCTTTCATATAGCAGGAAGACCAGAATTGAACCAGCATTCCAAAAATGCCCTAATGGTCAATCCAGAGTAAAAATAATCCTTTGGCAGAGAGCTGATTTCAATGGGGCAAGCATATTATTGGATTCGATAGACTGGAATAAAAGATTGGTGGGAGAAACAGTAACTGAAAAATGGGCTACCGTCAAAGGGGAGAGAGTTAGGGTACAGTGAAGATATATTCCCAACAAACAAATCTAGAGCTCCCTGGTTGACAAAACAGATAGCATTTAAAATAAATAAGAAACCGTATGCCTCTGATTAATACATGTTACCTGCCAGTTTTTTGAGAATTGAGAACAAAGAGGAATAGAAAAATTGAGAGGGAAGATGACAAAACAGACAAGAGAAGCAACAAAGATAATGTCAAAACAACTGGCAGACGACTTAAAGTGGATTCTCAAAGTCTTCCATATGGCATACCAGCAGATAGCATGAAAAGAAGGAGGAAGGTCAGTTACTGAATATATACATAGAGGCAGGGGACATGTTTGAGGTATTAATTTAATACTTTACACTTGTCTTTACCAAGGAAGTAGATGCTGCCCAGGCTATAAGGGGAGAGGAGGAAACTGTCACAAGAAGGGTTAAAAACTGATAAGGAAGAAGTGTATGATAGATGATTGATACAGGAACCGGGATCAGATGGCATGCACCAAGGATATTAAGAATGGAAAATTGCAGGTAATTGGGCATAACATTTCAGTTTTTCCTAGACTCAGGGGAGCTGCCAAAAGACTTGAGAATTGCAAATATCATGCTCTTATTCAAAAATGGTGGCAAGGATAAGCCCAGCAATTATAGACCAGTCAGTTTAGCATCAATGCTGGGGAAGTTTCAACAAACAATTATTCAAGATAGAACTAGTAGTCATATTGAAAATAGTGGGTTGATGAGGAAGGATCTGCATGGACACTTGAACAGGAACTCATTTTAAATTAACTTTCTGGACTTTTAGAAGAGGTAACAGAAAGAGATGACAAGGATAATGATGTTGTTGTTAGCTAATAGAAAGAAGGCACACAAGCAACATGAATACAAAGTTAGCTGAGTGATAGAAAAAAAGAGTAGTGGTAGTGGTCAATGTATATTTTATGGACTGGAGGAATGATTGTAGTAGAGTTTCCCAAGGTTTAGAATTAAGACTTATTTTTCCTCATTTATATTAATGACACACCTTGGTGTGCAGGGGATAGTTTCAATGTTTGTGGATGATGTTTGTGGAAGCACTGTAAACTGTGAGGAGGACAGTGTATAGAACTTCAAAAGGGCACAGATAAGTTGGCAGAGTGGCAGATAGGTGGCAGTGAAGTTCAATGCAGACATGGATGAAGGAATGTATTTTATTAGGAAGAACATAGAAAATTTAATGTAAGGGATACAATTGTAAAGGGATTGTGGAACAGAGAGACCAGGATATGTATGCATACTGGATGTGGCAGGACATGTGGAGCCTAGAGTTAATTAAATATACAGTATCCTGGCTTTACTCATATGGGCATGGAGTCCAAGATCAAGGAAATGATGAACTTGTATGAGACACTTGTTAGACTTCAGCCAGAACATGGTGTACAGTGCTAGGAGTCACAAGAGGAATGAAGTGAACATATTGGAGAGCACAGAAGAGGTTTAGAAGAATAGCTCTAGGGATGAGAAACTTTAATTATGAGGACAAACTGGAGAGGTTGGGGCTGTGATCCTTAGAGAGAAAGAAGATCTGTCAGAACTTTTCAAAATCATGAGAGAGCTGGATAGAGTAGATGGGAAGAAACCATTTGCACTCAAGAAAGGAGTCATGATGTTCATTTGGAGAACTGGCACAGACACACTGGGCTAAGTAGTCTCCTTATACGACATAATACAACATAACACTTCTGTGATTTTGTGATGATGTGGCTATAGAGATTGTAACAGAGTTGTAAGATGAACATAGTGAGAAATGGGATAAATTGTGAGGAGATATTAAACATTACACTTGGTAGAACAATTAAGTAGATTCTTTTTTAATTGGTGGAAGATTGGGAAATGTTGGTGATCAGAGGGAACATTTTTATTCTTGCACACAAATCACAGCAAATTAACATGCAGTTCAGCAGGAAATTAGAAAAGCAAGTGATATGCTAAATTTTATTACAAAAGTGTCAAGTTATAAAGGTAAAGCAGAGGAGGATTGAATTTCTCATCTTACAGAATACAGCTGAGCTCCTTTTTTCATGCAATGAAGAACTCCACATTTCTAACAGAAGATTCTGATCAGTGCTCCTTCGGAAATACAGAGCTGATTTTTCATTCTGACAATGTAGCTATCTGCAAGCCAGAACAGTCAAGGGAAGCAGTGTTTCTATCAGTATTCAGATCTGAAAAGTCTGACATGAACAGCCAATTTGATATCCAGTGGATAAATAAGAAAAATGTGAAGTTAGAGTGCCAGAAGGGTAGTGTGCAGGGTGTTTAGGCAGATAAGGTGTCAGATAAACGGGCAAAATTGAGTACTCTAGATGCTGGACATCAGAGTCAAGAGTGTGTTGCTGGAAAAGCACAGCAGTTCAGGCAGCATCCTAGGAACAGGAAAATCGACGTTTTGGGCAAAAAGCCCTTCATCAGAAAGGTGTTAGATAAGTAAGGTGCCAGATTGGTACATGCCAAGTGGGTAGGGAATAGAATGCGAGGATGTAGGGTATCAGGTATGTAGTGTGCCAGCGTGTAATGGGGGAAGGGCATTTCCCAAGGTTGGGTAGGTTGGGGCACCAGAGGAAATTGGATCCTACAAGGGTCGCGGTGGTAGTTCTGGCTCCCAGAGTGATGGGCCGGCAGGAAGGTTCAGATCCAATGGTGAGGAATAGTTTGCATTGGGTCAAGAGGCATGGCATAGGGAATAAGGTGAATAATAGTGAAGAAGGGCTCATGCCCGAAATGTTGATTCTCCTTGGATGCTGCCTGATCTGCAGCGCTTTTCCAGCAAAACAGTTTCAGCTCTGATTTCCAGCATCTGCAGTCCTCACTTTCTCCCTTAGGGAATAAGGTCTTGAGTGAGGGAGTTCAGTTCTTACAACAAAGAAAATAGAGACATTTGGCTTTGGTGCAGGGCAGAGGAAGGCTAGATCATTGTAGGGATATATGGAATCAGATCTGGAGTAGATGAAAAGAGGTTGGGTCATGCAAGGGGGAAAGGGTTGTTTGGTGTGCTTGATGATATGATATGTTTGAATTACTTCATTCATTCATTCACATAATGTGGGCATCGCTGGCTGAGCCAGCATTTATTGCCTGTCCCTAATTGTCCTTAAGAAGTAGAGTATAAGCTGTCTTCTTGAACTGCTGAAGTCCCTGTGATGTAGGTATACTCAGTGCAGTTGGTGGCAAAGTAGTCAGATTTTGCAACAGAGAAGCAATGATGATATAATTCCAAGCCAGGATGTGTATGGCAGATTATGGTGTTCCCTTATTTCAGCTACAGTTGTCCTTCTAAGTATAAGGTTATGTCTAAAGTAACTTGGTGAGTTTCTGTGGTACATCTTGTAGATGACACACATTTCTGCCACTGTGCATCAATGGTGGAACAAGTGAATGCAGAAGTTAGTGAAAGGGCTACCAACAAATGGGTTGCTTTGCTTTGCTGTCCAGTGTTGTTGCAGTGGCACTTGCCCAGGCAAATGGAGACTATTCCATCATACTTCTGATGGTGGATAGGATTTTAAGAAGTGATGAGATGAGTTACTCATTGTAGAATTCCCAATCTCTGACCTGATTTGTACTCATGGTATTCATAATGGATGGTCCAATTCAGATCCTGGTAGCTAGTAATCCCCAGGATGTTGTTAGTAGAGGTTTCAAAAATGATAATGCCATTGAATGTCAAAAGGCGATGGTAGGATTCTCCCTTGTTGGAGGTAGTCATTGCCTGTCACTTGTGTGGCTCAAATATTACTTGCATCTTATCAGTTCACATCTGAATATTGTTCAGGTACTTAACAAATCCATGGGGATATGGGCTGACAGATCTCCAGGTCCATATAGACATCCTAAGTTCTTAGCAGAAGTGACTAATGAGGTGATAGGTGCATTGGAATTAATTTGCTAAGATTTGACAGATTCTGAAAATGTTTCACCAGACAGTAAAGTAGCAAATTTAACCCCACTTCAAAAATGGAAGGAGAAGAAAAGAGAAAATCAAAGGCCATTGGCTTGACTCAGGAGAAAATGAGGACTGCAGATGCTGGAGATCAGAGCTGAAAATGTGTTGCTGGAAAGGCGCAGCAGGTCAGGCAGCATCCAAGAAGCAGGAGAATCGACATTTTGGGCATGAGCCCTTCTTCAGGAAGGGCTCCTTCGTGAAGGAGGGCTCATGCCCGAAACGTTGATTCTCCTGCTCCTTGGATGCTGCCTGACCTGCTTCACCTTTCCAGCAACACATTTTCAGCATTGGCTTGACTCAGTCAGGGGGAATATGTTAGAACTGATTATTACAGATATTATAGTTGGACATTTAGGAACACTCAACATAATCAGGCAGAGTCAACTTGGCATTACCAAAGAGAAATCATGCTTAACTAATATATGAGAGTTCTTTGAAGGAGGAACATGTGTTGTGGATATTCTAGGAGAAAGTGAGGACTGCAGAGATCAGAGTCAAGAGTGGGGTGCTGGAATAGTGGATTGTGGGTTGTGGATATTCTGCTTAGATTTCCAGAAGGCATTTAATAAGGTGCCACATCAAGGATAATTGTGGAAGCTAAAAGCTCATGGTGTCATGGGTAACATTGTATCATGGATAGAAGAAGATTGGCTGGCTGGCAGAAATCAATAGATAATGCAGAGCTCTTTGGTTGATTGGCATGATGTGTCAAGTTGAGTCCCATAGGGGCCTGTGCTGCGGTCTCAATGTTTTACTATTTAAATCACCTACTTTGATGAAGGATGCAAAGTTGTGGGAGATAAATTTGTAGATGACATAAAAACAGATAGGAATTTATGTTGTGAAGGAGACAAAGAGTTTGCAAATAGAGACAGAGTCATAGAGTGAAAGAGGTATACAACATGGAAACATCCTTCAGTCCAACTTGTCCATGATGACCAGATGTCCTAAACTAAGCTAGTCCCATTTGCCAGGACCCGGCCCTTCTCCCTCTAAACCCTTCCTATTAATATACTCATCCAGATACCTCTTAAATGTTGTAATTATACCAATTGCCCTCTCATCCTAAACCTATGCCCTCTAGTTCTGGACACCCCACCCCAGAGGAATCATCTATTTACCCTATCCATACCCCTCCTGATTTTGTAAAGCTCTATAAGTCACCCCTCAGCCTCCGATGCTCCAGGGAAACAACCCTAGCCTATTCAGCCTCTCCTTATAGCTCAAACCCTGGCAATATCCTTGTAAATCTTTTCTGAACCCTGTCAAGTTTCGCACCATCCTTAGAAGAGATCAGAATTGCACACAATATTCCAAAAGTGGCCTAACAAATGTCCTTTACAGCCTAGCATGGCCTCCCAACTCCTATACTCAGTGCTCTGTCTAATAAAAGAAAGCATACCAAACACCTTCACTATCCTATCTATCTGCAACTCTACTTTTAAGGAACTATCAGCCTGCACTCCAAGGTCTCTTTGTTCACTCCCCAGGACCTTACCATTAAGTGTATACGTCCTGCCTTGATTTGCCTTTCCAAAATGCAGCATCTCACATTTATCTAAATTGAACTCCATCTGCCACTCCTTGGCCCATTGGCTCATCTGATCAAGATCCTGTTGTACTCTGAAGTAACATTCTTCTCTGTACACTATACCAGCAATTTTGATATCATCTGAAAACTTACTAACTATACCCACTATGTTCACATCCAAATCATTAATATGAATGACAAAAAGCAGTGGACCCAGCACCACTGCTGGTCACACGCCTCCAGTCTGAAAAGCAATCCTCCAACACCAACTTCTGTCTTTTAACTTCAAGCCAGTTCTGTATCCAAGTGGCTAGTTGTCCCTGCATTCCATGACATCAAACCAGTCTATCACAAGGAACCTTGTCGAATGCTTTACTGAAGTCCCTACAGATCACATCACTGCCCTGCCCAACATAGTTGAGTGAGTGGGCAAAAATCTGGCAGATGGAGTATAATGTGGGAAAATATGAAGTTGTTCACTTTGACAGGAAGAATGAAAAAAGCAATGTATTACTTAAAGGGAGAATGGTTGCAGAATTCCAAGGCACAGAGGGATTGAAATGTTCGGAACCATGTCAGTATGCAGAAACAGCATGTACTTGAGAAGGCTGTTGGAATGTTATCCTGTGTGACAATAGGAATTGAACACAAAAGTAAGGATATTATGTGCCATTAAGCATAAGCTTTGGTGAAAACACATCTTGTAAATTGTATGTAGTTTTGGTTTCCTAATTCAAGGAAGGATGTAAATGCTTTGGAGATGATTCAGAGGAGGTTTACTAGATTATAAACTGGAAAAGAAATGGGTAGTATTATGAGGATCGGTTGACAGGCTGGACCTGTTTCTTCTGGAATTTAAATTGGAGGGGTGACTTGAAGTGTACAAAGTCCTGAATGACCTTGACAAGGTGGAGGTGGAAATTATTTTTCCTCTCTTGGGTGATTCTGGAACTCAGAGGTACTAAAAATTGGAGTCACCATTTTCAGACAGAGATGAGGAGAAATGTTTCTCAGAGGCTGCAACTTTGGAACTCTCTGCCTCAGAAGGTGGTGGAAGCAGGCGCAGTGAATATTTTTAAGGTGGAGGTAGTTAGGTGCTTGTTAGGGCAGGAGACTTAAAAGTTATTGAGAGTAGGATAGAATATGAGATTGAAAATAAAAATAGAGCAAATCTTATTGAATGGCAGGACAGGTTTGAGGTGCAAATGGCCTTCCTCAACTCCTATTTCATGCGTTCGTATATTCATTCTCCAATGATTGCAAAATCTAGGTTGATGAGATAGAGACCTTAATATTAACTGTACTGGTACACTCCCCTCACTCAAATAATGGACATGATTTGGAGATACCGGTGTTGGACTGGGGTGCACAGAGTTAAAAATCATATAACACCAGGTTATAGTCCAACAGGTTTAATTGGAAGCATTAGCTTTTGGAGCGATGCTCCTTCATCAGCTGGTTGTAGAGGGCACAATTGTCAGACACAGAATTTATAGCAAAAGTTTGCAGTGTGATGTAACTGAAATTATGCATTGAACAAGACCTTAATTGTTTGTTGAGGCTTTCATTTGTTAGAATACTATGATAGTTTCACTTCTTTCATGTGTAAATCAGAAAACCTTTTTTTAAAGTTGCATTCTGCGATTAACTGTAACAATGGGTGTTAACTAGACAATATGTTGAAGGTGCTGAAAATGTATTGCTGGAAAAGCGCAGCAGGTCAGGCAGCATCCAAGGAACAGGAGAATCGACATTTCAGGCATAAGCCCTTCTTCAGGAATGAGGAAAGTGTGCCCAGCAGGCTAAGATAAAAGGTAGGGAGGAGGGACTTGGGGGAGGGTCGTTGGAGCTGCGATAGATTCTCTCCAAGGCCCCAAGGGATCCTTCCATATCCGCCACAAATTCACCTACACCTCCACACACATCATTTATGTGGCCTCCTCTATATTGGGGAGACAGGCCACGTACTTGCGGAACATTTCAGAGAACACCTCTGGGACACTCGGACCAACCAACTCAACCATCCCATGGCTCAACACTTCAACTCCCCCTCACACTCCACCAAGGACATGCAGGTTCTTGGACTCCTCCATTGCCAGACCATAGCCACACGACGGTTAGAGGAAGAGCGCCTCATCTTCCGCCTAGGAACCCTCCAACCACAAGGGATGAACTCAGATTTCTCCAGTTTCCTCATTTCCCCTCCCCCCACCTTGCCTCAGTCAAATCCCTCAAACTCAGCACCACCTTCCTAACCTGCAATCTTCTTCCTGACCTCTCCGCCCCCACCCCACTCCAGCCTATCACCCTCACCTTGACCTCCTTCCACCTATTGCATCTCCAACGCCCCTCCCCCAAGTCCCTCCTCCCTACCTTTTATCTTAGCCTGCTGGACACACTTTCCTCATTCCTGAAGAAGGGCTTATGCCATTGTCATTCAGAATAGAACAGATTACTGCAAGGAAGTGTACCGACAACTGAGCAACCAGGAACACTACAGGCAACTACCAGCTGATCAGACCAAAGAACACACCTGTGAATTAAACACATTGATCAGAGCTTTGGATCCAGTCCTTTAGAGTTCCTTATGCTCCCTCATCCCACGTACTTCTTGTCTAGGCGACTTCTACTACCTTCCAAAGGTACACAAAGCCAACACACAAGGACGTCCCATGGTATCAGGTAATGGGACCTTGCGTGAGAATCTCTCCAGCTATGTTGAAGGCATCTTGAAACCTGTTGTACAAGGGATCCCTAGCTTCTGTTGCGACACTACGGATTTCTTACAGAAACAGCACCCACAGACTAGTCGAACCGGGAACATTCCTTGTCACAATGGATGTTTCGTTGCTCTACACCAGCATCCCCCATAATGACGGCATCACGACAACAGTCTCAGTACTCAACACCAACAACTGCCAATCTCCAAACACCATCCTACAACTCATCTGCTTTATCCTCGATCACAACATCTTCACCTTTGACAGCCAGTTCTTCATCCAGACACATGGAATAGCTATGGGGACCAAATTTGCACCCCAATATGCCGACATCTTCATGCACATGTTCATACAAGACTTCTTCTCTATGCAGGACCTCCAACCAACATTATACACAATGGGGAAACTGAGCAAAAGCTACAGCAATGGATGAATGGGCACTGCACAACAATTAACAAACAGGATTGTTCCCTCCCAGTTGTGGAACACTTCAGCGGTCCAGGACATTCAACCTCGGACCTTTGGATGATCATCCTCCAAAGCGGATTTTGGGACAGGCAGCAGTGAAAAGTGGCCAAGCTGAAACTGATAGCTAAGTTCCATATCCATAGGGAGGGCCTCAACCTGGACCTTGGCCTCATGTTACACTGCAGGTGACCACCATTGCATGATACACACACACAGACACTCTTACATACACAGGCACTCCTATACACACACATACACGTGGATACACATGTGCACAGACACGCACGCAGACACTCACACACGCCCTTACAGACATACACACCCCTACACTCACACATGCATCCTCTCAGAGACTTAGACCACTCTGCACTCATGCACACACATATACACTCTCTCTCACAGACACTCACAACCCCCCACCCCAGACACACACACACACTCACACATGCACCCCCTCACAGACTTAAGACACTCTACACTCACATACACACAAATATACACTGTCTCTCTCACTCACAGCCCTCCCTTCCCAGACAGACAGACAGACACACACACACACACACACTCAGCTGCACACAAATACATATACGTTTGTTGGGTGAATTTCTCACTTTTTAGTTAACAATCAGTCTAAACATTATGGTAAAGGCAGAGAACACAGGGGGCTAACACCTTCAACATATTGTCTAGCTAACACCCATTGTTACAGTTTTGTGATTTACACATGAAAGAAGTGAAACTATCATAGTATTCTAACAGATGAAAGCCTCAACAAACAATTAAGGTCTTGTTCATTGTATAATTTCAGTTACATCACACTGTAAACTTTTGCTGTAAATTCTGTGTCTGACAATTGTGCCCTCCACAACCAGCTGATGAAGGAGCGTTGCTCCGAAAGCTAGTGTTTCCAATTAAACCTGTTGGACTATAACCTGGTGTTATATGATTTTTAACTCTGTTACATGTGACTATAATAATGCATTACTGCTCAATCTCCAAATTCAACTCTCCATAAATTGAAGATCATTCCAATCTCTGCTACCTTGTCCTAACTCACATTAAGTCCCATTCATACATTATTCCTGTACAACATTCCCTCTGATTTTTTTTCCGACTGCGTAGGTTTCTGAGGTCCATGCATGGCAGTGACTTCCAGAATCCGATGTCAATGCTGCAATTACTGCATGTGGAACTTTGGAACAACTGGGATCATTGCTCCTATACTTATTGTTCTACACTAGCTCCTTCTTAAACAACACTTTGATTTTAAAATACATGTCCTTGTTTTCAAATCTCTCCATGTGCTGGCTCCTCCCTCTCTCTGTAATCTCTAGTTCTACAGCCTTTCTGAACTCTAATTCCAGTCTGTTGAGTGTCTCCAATTCTTAATCCCTCCATCATTAGTGAATGTGCAATCAGCTGTATAGACCCTAAGCCACAGAGCTCTCACCCTAAAACTCTCCAGTTCTCCACATCACTTTCCTTCATTAATACCATTAAAGCCTATCACATATATAAATGTTTGGTCATTTGACCTTGCCCAGCATTAGCCCTGAAGGTCTATTTGAGAGGTACATCACAGAATATATGGCAGTAACCAGAGCTCTCTAACTAACTGGATACAGCTAGTGGAATGCTGTCACCTTGAATCAGGACAGCAGGTTTGTGCTTCATGGTGTGACTGCCACTCTTAAGTGCATACACCTCAGTTATTCTAGTGATCTGTTGGAGGAAGCACTTCTATGTGACATGCCTACAAACCAAAAGCTACTAATCTTCTCTTCCAAATCTGCTGTACTATTGGTTCACCTCTATAACACCAACAATCCAACTACAGAAGTGATTACAGCTGTCATATGTAAAATCAAATGTAAATCTATTTGCTTCAGCAATTGGAAACTCAGGCATTGGGCCCAGCAGTACATCATGGAGTCTGTTCGAGAATTAATAAGAACTTTCTTCTTCTAAATATTCTTTTGTCTTATCTAAATTTACATACAAATAAATATACAAATTAGGAGCAGCAACAGATTACTTGGACGTTCAAGCCTGATCTAACATGTAATTAAATCATTGCTGATTAACTTTACTGTTTGAGCCTGTCCAAACTTTTGTCACAAAACAACCTGCCCAATCCAGGTATTCATCAAGTAAACTTTCTCTGAACTGCTTCCAATGCATTTACATCTTTCTTTAAATAAGCAGACCAATATCATGTGCAATACTCTTGATGTGGTGTCACCAATGCTCTGTATAATTGAAGTATAACCTCCCTATTTTCTTATTTAATGTTCCTCAAAATAAATGATAGAATTCAATAGCTTTCCAAATTACTTGCTGTACGTGCATACCAGCTTTTGATGATTCATGCAGTAAGATACCACATCCCTCTGTATCTCAAAGCTCTGCAATTACTCACCATTTAGCAGTCAAAATCCTACAGTTCGCTCCCTAATGGAATTGTGGGTCAACTCACAGCAGATGGACTGCAGCAGTTCAAGAAGACAGCTCAGTACCACCTTCTCAAGGGCAATTAGAGTTGGGCAATAAATACTGGCCAGCCATGTGGGGCCCATATTCCACAAATGTTTTTTTCAATTAGGTAATATACATTATTTTATTCTTCCCGCCAAATGGATAATTTCATATTTTTCCTCATTGTAATCCATTTGTAGAAATTTGCCCATTTATATAACCTATCTATGTCTTTCATAGCCTCTTATGTCCTCTTCACAAATCAATTTTGTACCTATCTTTGTTTCATCAGCAAATTTAGCCACAATGTCTTTGGTTTCTTCATCCAGGTCATTTGTATGAATTGTAGAAAGTTGAGGCCTATGACTGTTCCCTCTGGCACACCGCTCATTACATTTTGCCATTCAGAAAATGGCCTATTTATGCCAACTTTCTGTTTTCCATTAGCTGGCCAATCTACTATCGATACAAAAATGCCACCCTCTTTGTCATGATCTTTTCACTTTCACAATAACTTTTGATGAATCTCCTTGTTAGTTCCTCATGTAAGTCTAATAAATTGATGAAACATGTTTGACCTTTCACAAAAAAATGTTGATTTTGCCTAATTCCCTTGAATTTGTTATGATTGCCCTACAATAGAAACTTTATTAATAGCTTCAAAAATCTTCCCTATGACATATGTTAACAGACTAGCCGGTAGTTTCTTGCTTTCCCTCACTTTGTGAATAAAGGAATGTTTATTATTTTCCAATATAATGTAACCTTCCTTGAATCGAAGGAATTTTGGAAAATTAAAACGAATACACCAACAGTCTAGCTAGCCATTTCTTTTTTACCATAGGTTTAAGTCCACCAGGGCTTGGGAACTTGACAGGCTACAGCTCTGACAATTTCTTGCAGTCCTCCAATTCAAATATTTCTTTCTTGTTGGTGTAGTGATTGGAACGAGGTCAGCCAGGTGGACACCATAGAATATGAGCTCCCTGATTGGGACTGTTAACCTGGCGCAAACAGGGAGTCCTGGCTGACAGATATAAACAGGAGTGTCAGGGGTTTTTTTCTTCAATGCAAGAGTCCGCTCTGAGTTAGCTGGGTCAGTGTCATTTACAATGCACGTGTAAATAAAGGACCTTAATGAAGGATACCAGCCTTTGTGGAATTATTTCAGTGGTGACAAGAAAAAAAACAGGCCTTGAAGAGATTTACTCACAACAGTGTTTTTTGAGTTTTTTTAGATTAGACTTACAGTGTGGAAACAGGCCCTTCGGCCCAACAAGTCCACACCGACCTGCCGAAGCGAAACCCACCCATACCCCTACATTTACCCCTTACCTAACACTACGGGCAATTTAGCATGGCCAATTCACCTGACCCGCACATCTTTGGACTGTGGGAGGAAACCGGAGCACCCGGAGGAAACCCACGCAGACACGGGGAGAACGTGCAAACTCCACACAGTCGGTCGCCTGAGTCGGGAATTGAACCCGGGTCTCAGGCGCTATGAGGCAGCAGTGCTAACCACTGTGCCACCGTGCTGCCCACAGTTGGGATAAGCATTTCTAGCATCATACCATTCTTTGGGAAGCTTGTCTCATTTGATCCTGCCATTGAAAACTGGGCCCAGTGGAAAGAATGTGGTATTTTTCCAGGTAAGTTACATTGAGTCAAACATAAAGCAATGGGTAATTCTCCTGACAGCTTGTGAACCTTCAGCTTTTTCAGTCATTAAAAGCTTGACCTTCCCTGGGGCACCAGATACTAAAACCTTTCAACAGTTGACAGATTTTCCTAAGGTATATTAAAGCCCCAAGCCTCCTCTAATTCTGAAATGCTATCTTTTTTATTCAGTAGTTTGAGAACAGGAGAATCCGCATCGGGATTTTTTGCAAGGTTTAGATGACTGGCAGAGGCATGTGATTTTGGTTTAACCCTAAGTATCTATAAGAATAATAAAGTGGTAATTGTAGGGGATTTAAAATTTCCAAACATAGACTGGGACTGCTTGAGTGTTAAGGGCTTGGGTGGAGAGGAAATATTAAGCATGTACAAGAAATTTTTCTTATTCAGTATGTGGATTACCTACTAGAGAAGAAGCAAAACTTGACTTTCTCTTGGGAAACAGGTCAGGGCAAGTGACTAAGATGTCAGTGGGGGAGCAGTATGGGACCAGTGATCATTATTCTATTAGTTTTGAAATAGTGATGGGAAAGAATAGACCTGATCTAAAAGTCAAAATTCAAAATTGGAGGAAGGCAAATTTTGACAGTATTAGGCAAGAACCTTCAAACGTTGATTGGGGGGCAATTATTCACAGGTAAAGGGATGGCTGGAAAATGGAAAGCCTTCAAAACTGAAATAATGAGATTCCAGAGACACTATATTCCTGTTAGGGTGAATGGTAAGGCTGGTAGGTGTAGGGAATGCTGGAGAAATTGATGAGAGAAATTGAGGTTCTGGTCAAGAAAGAGAAGGAAGTATTTGTTGGGTATAGACAGCAGGGATAGAGTGAAGCCCTATTTGAGTATAACACAAGTAGGTTTATACTCAAGAGGGAAATCAAGAGGGCAAAAAGGGGACATGAGATGGATTTGGCAAATATGGTTAAAGGAAATACCAAGGCATTCTACAAATACATTAATGGCAAGAGAGTAACTAGGGAGAAAATAGGGCCCTGTAAAGATCACAAGGCCACCTGCATGTGGGGATGGGGGAGATACTAAATGAATATTTTGCATCAACGTTTACTATGGAGAAGGATACAGAAACTAGGGAACTTGGGGGAATAAACAGTGATCTCTTGAAAAATGTACATAATACAGAGGAGGAGGTGCTGGATGTCTTAAAACACATAAAGGTGGATAAATCCCCAGGACCTGATGAGGTGTGCCCCACAACTTTGTGAGAAGCTAAGGAAGTGACTGCTGGGCTCCTTGCTCAGACATTTGTATCATCGATAGCCACAGATGAGGTGCCGGAAGACTTGAGGTTGGCTAATGTAGTGCCACTATTTAAGAAAGATGGTAATGAAAAGTCAGGGAACTATAGACCGGTGAGTCTAACATTGGTGGACAAGTTATTGGAGGGCCTCTGAAGTACAGGATGTAGATATATTTGGAAAGGCAAGGAGTGATTAGGGATAGTCAACATGGCTTTGGGCATGGAAAATCATGTCTCACCAACTTTACTGAGTTTTTTTTCAAAAGTAACAAGGAGGGCAGAGCAGTGGATGTGATCTATATGGACTTCAGTAAGACATTTGACAGGGTTCCTCATAATAGACTGGTTAGCAAGGTTAGATCACATGAAATACAGGGAGAACTAGCCAAAACTGGCTCAAAGGTAGGAGACAGAGATGGTGGAGGATGGCTTTACAAACTAGAGGCCTGAGACCAGTCGTGTGCTGCAAGGATTGGTGCTGGGTCCACTGCATTTTGTCATTTATGTAAATGATTTGGATGTGAACCTAGGAGGCATGGTTAATAAATTTGCAGTAGACACCAAAATAGGTGTTGCAGTGGACAGCCAAGAAGATTATTTCAGAGTTCAACGTGATTGATCAGACAGGCCAATGGACCGGAGAATGGCAAAAGATGTTTACTTTTAATAAATGTGAGGTGCTACATTTTGCAAAGGCAAATCAGGGCAAGACTTACACACTTAATGGTAAAGTCTTGGAGTGTGTTGCTGAAAAAAAGAGTCTTTGGAGAGCAGGTTCTTGAAAGTGGAGTTGTAGGTAGACAGGATAGTGAAAGGAGGCATTTGATACACTTGCTTTCATTGGTCAGTGCATTGAGTATAGGAGTTGGGATGCCATATTGCAGCTGTACAGGATATTGGTTAGGCCACTTTTGGAATACTGTGTTCAATTATGGTGTCCTTCCCATCGGAAGGATGTTGTGAAACTTGAAAGGGTTCAGAAAATGTTTGCAAGGATGTTGCCAGGATTAGAGGATTTGAGCCATAGGGCGATGGTGAATATGCAGAGGGTATTTTCCCCAGAGCGTTGGGGGCTAAGAGGTGACTTTATAGAAGTTTATAAAAGCATGAGGGGCATGGATAGGGTGAAAAAACAAGGTCTTTTCCTCAAGGTGGAGGGTCCAAAACTGGAGGGCACAGGTGAAGGTGAAAGGGTAAAAATTTAAAGGGGACCTAAGGGGCAACTTTTTCACCCAGAGAGTGGTACTTGTATGGAATGAGCTGCCAGAAGAAGTGGTGGAGGCTGATACAATTCCGACATTTAAAAAGCATCTGGATGGATATATGGATAGGAAGAGTTTAGAGGGATATTGGTCAAGTGCTGGCAAATGGGACTAGATAATTGTAGAATATCTAGTTGGTGTAGACGAGTTGGACCAAAGGGTCTGTAGCCATGATGTACATCTTTAACTCTCTCTCTCTCTTTCTCTAAGTGAGATGCTGAGAGACTGCTTGGTATGTGAGATTAATGACGTGCTCATGAAATAGTGTCTACTAGCTGAAGCTCAATTGGACTTTAAACAGGCACTACAACTGGCTTTGTCTTTAGAAAATATGGCAAGTGGAGTTTATGAGTTACAGAATATTCCAACCTAAATGGATAACCTTGCCAGGCTGATTGAACTTGGGGAACAGTTGCATAGCCTGACTCAGGACATATCCTGAACAGAGGGACTCTAGGTTAGCCCACAGCAAAATCCAAAAAACAAAACCAAACTTCAGCCAAATGGTTAAACTTGAATTGAGGATCCGGGCTGGCAACCATTGTAGTTGCTGCTGGCATGAGGACTCAAGGCAGCAAAAAAGGCCTGAATTGAGTAAGAGAACTCATAGGCAAGTATCCAGGAGATTGCACACCCTAGAAAGTACACCTACAGCTGGTTTGGAACAGTTAAGTTGCTTAGCAACATCCAAATCAGAACCAAACAAAATAGACATCTGGTTAAATTGGTCACCCAGTTCTAATGACAGTCGATACCTGTGTGAGTGTATCAGTGATTGCGGAACCAGTCTTTATCAAAATTCCTCTGGACTCCAACGCTTAAATTTGCATAAGACATTGGCTGACTGAAAACCCATAACAGGGAATCCCTTAGGGTATAACTTTGACTCTGGTCTCTAATAAGAAGCAGCTGGTGCAGTTATCGCTGATCATAGTAAAAGGCTTGGGCCCAGGCTTGATGGGACAAAATTGATTGAGAAAGATTCACCTTGATTGGCTTAACGTTTTTCAATTAGAAAATGGCTGCCTGTGTGAAGTACCAATTAAATACCTGGAAGTTTTTCTAGAAGGTTTAGAAATGGGATAAGGCCACCTTGCATGTTGACCAGGAAGCAATTCCATGATTCTGCAAGGCCTGCCCAGTGCCATTTGCCTTACGGGCAAAAGTAGAAACAGAAATCTGGAGGCTGGAAAGCAAAGGAATCATCAAATCAGTCTAATTTGTGGAATGGATAGCACCGGTTGTATCGATTGTGAAGTCTGATGGGTCAATTCGCCTCTATGAAGATTTCAAACAAATGATGAACTGCTTTTTGCAGCTGGATAAGTGCCCAATCCCTCACATTGAGGACTTCTACACAAAACTGGCGAGGGGGAGTGACCTTCATGAAGATGGACATGAGCTATGTGTACCTGCAATTGTGGTTAGTAAAGATTCTCAGAGTATGTGACAATACATACCCACAAGGGTTTGTACCAATATACAAGACTGCCATTTGGCATATCATCAGCCTGTGCCACTTATCTGATTGATGTGCTAATAACTGGGACACTTACAAAAAGTATTTAGAGAACTTGGACATACTGTTTAAGGCACGTGTACATCATCGGAGGGAACAATGTGTGTTCTAGGCACCTAAAGTGATTTACTTGGGCTACAGAATTGACAAGGTCATTGGAAGATAAAGTGAGGACGATCAAAAGTGCCCCGGCTCCTACATCTGCACTGGAGCTTAGATCTCTCCTTGGGTTTGTGAATTATACAGAAAATTCATACATAACCTAGCCTCCATCCTGACACCCTCACATCTGCTATTGAGAAAGGATCAGCCTTGGAAAAGGTCTCACAGCTAAGATGCAAGTTTTAGGGAAGTAAAAAAACAGCTATCGTCGTTTAAAATGTTGGTGTTCGATGATCCCAAGTGAGATGTGGAGCTGATATGTGGTGCCTCCCCATACAGTTTTGGGGTAGTGTTGGCTCATCGGTAGCCTAGCATATGCTTCTCGGACTTTGGCTGATGCTGAATGAAAATCACCCAGATAGAGAACGAAGGTTTAGCGGTCATCTTTGGTGGGAGAAAGTTCAACCAATACCCTTATAGACATAGATTTGTAGTAGAACTGGATGACAAACTCCTTCTTGGGCAACTTAAAAAGTACAGGGCCATGCTGCCCAGAGGTGCAGGTCAAATTCAGTGGTGGGCTCTTATTCTGAGTGCGTTCAATTAAAAATTGGAACACTATCCAAGAGGCCAAGTGGTAAATGCAGGTGTCTTGAGCTGCCTTCCCATTGGCGTATACACCACCAGTGGTGCCACCAATAGAAGAGTCGAAAAGTGTGGCGCTGGAAAAGCACAGCAGGTCAGACAGCATCCGAGGAGCAGCAGAGTGGATGTTTCGGGCATAAGGCCTTCATCAGGACTGTGGAGTGGGACGGGGATGAAAGATAAATAGAGAGGTTTGGGTGGGGTTAGCGATAGGTCAATGGGGTGGCTGGAGCAGATTGGTGGGCAGGAAAATGGACAGGTAGGACAGGTCAAGAGGGCTGTGCCGAGTTGGAGTAATGGATCTGGGGTGAGGTGGGGGAGGGGAGTTTTTGAAACGAGTGAAGTCCCTTCCCACCTATTCACTCCACCCTCCCCTCCAACCTATCACAATTACCCCGCAACTGCATCCACCTATTGTCTTCCCACCTACCTTCCCTTCAGCCCCACCCCACTCCCTATTTATCTCTCCTCCCCCTTCTCCTCCCATATTTCTGATGAAGGGCATATGCCCAAAACGTCGAATTTCTTGCTCCTTTGAAGACATCTTCTATTGATACCAAATTGTCCTGGTTCCTGGACCACCCCTCACAGAACTAAAGGAATAGCTCCAGCAGAGTTTCAAACCTGTTAGAATTCTTTGAATTCTTTGAAGAGGTAACAAATAGGTTAGACCAGGGAAACCCAGTGGATGTTATCTACCTAGACTTCCAAAAGGCCTTTGATAAGGTGCCTCACAGGAGGCTGCTGCGTAAGGTGAGGGCCCATGGTGTTTGAGGTGAGCTACTGGCATGGATTGAGGATTGGCTGTCTGACAGAAGGCAGAGAGTTGGGATAAGAGGCTCTTTATTGGAATGGCAGCTGGTGACAAATGGTGTTCCACAGGGTTCAGTGTTGGGGCTGCAGCTGTTCACTTTATATATAAATGATCTGGATGAAGAGACTGGGAGCATTCTGGCGAGGTTCGCCAATGATGCGAAGTTAGGTGGACAGGCAGGTAGTTCTGAGGAGGTGGGAAGGCTACAGAAAGATTTAGACAGTTTAGGAGAATGGCCCAAGAAATGGCTAATGAAATTCAATGTGAGCAAATGTGAGGTTTTGCACTTTGGAAAACACAGACATGGACTACTTTATAAACAGTGAGAAAATTCTTAAAGCCAAAGTACAAAGGGATCTGGGAGTACTAGTACAGGATACTCTAAAGGTTGACTTGCAGGTTGTGTCCATGGTTAAGAAAGCAAATGTAATGTTGTCATTTATTTCAAGAGAGTTGGAATGTAAAAGCAGTGATGTGCTATTGAGACTTGAAGAAAGCTCTGGTTAGGCCCCATTTAAAAAATTGTGTCCAGTTTTGGGCCTGACACCTCAGGAAGGATATACTAGCATTGGAGCAAGTCCAGCGGCAATTCACATGGGTGATCCCTGGAATGGTACGCCTAACATACGATGAATGGCTGAGGGTCCTGGAATTGTATTTGTTAAAGTTTGGAAGGTTGAGGGGAGATCTACTAGAAAATAGAGATCTAATGATGCATGGATAGAAAAGTTGGATGTTGGGAAATTGTTTCTGTCAGGTGGGGATACTAGGACTAATGGGCACAGTCTTAGAATTAGAGGGGGTTAGTTTAGAACGGAAATGAGGAGATATTTCTTCAGCCAGAGAGTGGTGGGCCTGTGGAATTCACTGCCATGGAGCACAGTGGAGGCCGGGACTTTAAATTCTTCAAGGATAAATTCTTAATCTCGCAAGGAATTTCGGAATACGGGGAGAGTGCAGGTAAGTGGCGTTGAAATGCCTATCAGCCATGATTAAATGGCAGAGTGGACTCGATGGGCTGAATGGCCTTACTTTCACTCCTATTTCTTATGGTCTTATGATCTTAATGTGGTGAAGACTCCAACCAGGTTAAACCTGATCTTCCTGGACCTGGAGGGGAAGGTGAAATGGCATTAGGAATGCCAGTGCTGGACACAAGATTTCTCAAAGCAAGAGAGGCAATTTACTCCAGAGGATGAAGATTGGTGTCCATAACATGGGAATGGTCCTGCATGGGTAAGGGGTAGCGTCAACACAAGGTCAAGTCCCGTAACGTACAAAGTTTGAGTAGGAAAGTTAGTCCTGAACAAGCACGTGGACCACATGAAAGCTGCAGCCTTATAATGGGAACAGGACCAAAACATATCCAGTCCCTCAGAACAGCTGGCAAGCCTTCCAGAACCAGGGGGTTCTCCCCCTCCGCCCAACTTCTGAGGATGAGATGGACACGACAGATATTGCAACTTTGGTGCTGTTACTGTCTGAAGAAGATGATGAAGATCAGCTGAGACACTCTGGGCACAAGAGGCAGCTACGGTGTGGTACATGTTGTTGTGGAGTAGGCCAGACCACTCAAAACATTCTTAAGCAGTCAGCCCAGACCATAGCTTTGCAATTTGTTTAAGTAAGTGCACAGTGAAAATTATCTGGATTAAGTTAACGAGTTTGTCTACCAGGTTTAAAACAGACAAAAAAATGTATTCACAAAATTATACAAAGAAACACAAAGAACAGAATAAAGAACCCCTACAAACTCAGTCTATTCAAACTAGACCTAAATATACTGTTCTGAATATACACAACAGGCCCAATAAGCAACCCCCCTTTAAAACACAGTACAAAAAAGGGTCAGATGTTTACAGGTTGAAGTTAGAAGGGAAGAAAAGAGAGTTTCCATACAACTCACTGTTGAACTCCCAACCAGTTTTGGAGTGAACTAAACCACTCAGCTAAAGAGCTGACCACTCCCATTTCATTCTCCAGGTCACTTCTAAAACATGACCACTTTGGCCTGAAGTCTCATCTGTTTACACATAAACAAAAGGTCTCTCAAAGTCAATAGACAATAGACAATAGGTGCAGGAGTAGGCCATTCTGCCCTTCGAGCCTGCACCACCATTCAATATAATCATGGCTGATCATCCTTAATCAGTATCCTGTTCCTACCTTATCTCCATAACCCTTGATTCCACAATCCTTGAGAGCTCTATCCAACTCTTTCTTAAATGAATCCAGAGACTGGACCTCCACTGTCCTCTGAGGCAGAGCATTCCACACAGCCACCACTCTCTGGGTGAAGAAGTTTCTCCTCATCTCTGTCCTAAATGGTCTACCCCGTATTTTTAAGCTGTATCCTCTGGTTCGGCACTCACCCATCAGCAGAAACATGTTTCCTGCCTCCAGAATGTCCAATCCTTTAATAATCTTATATGTCTCAATCATATCCCCTCTCTGTCTTCTAAACTCAAGGGTATACAAGCCCAATCACTCCAGTCTTTCAGTGTAAGGTAATCCCGCCATTCCAGGAATTGACCGTGTGAACCTACGCTGCACTCCCTCAATAGCCAGAATGTCTTTCCTCAAACTTGGAGACCAGAACTGCACACAGTACTCCAGGTGTGGTCTCACCAGGGCCCTGTACAGCTGCAGAAGAACCTCTTTGCTTCTGTACTCAGTCCCTCTTGTTATATGAAGGCGAGCATGCTATTAGCCTTCTTCACTACCTGCTGTACCTGCATGCTTACCTCCATTGACTGGCGTACAAGAACACCCAGATCTCTCTGTACTGCCCCTTTACCTAAATTGATTCCATTTAGGTAGTAATGTGCCTTCCTGTTCTTGCCACCAAAGTGGATAACCATACATTTATCCACATTAAACTGCATCTGCCATGCATCTGCCCACTCACCTAATTTGTCCAGGTCACCCTGTAATCTCCTAACATCCTCATCACATTTCACCCTGCCACCCAGCTTAGTATCATCAGCAAATTTGCTAATGTTATTACGAATACCATCTTCTATATCATTAACATATATTGTAAAAAGCTGTGGTCCCAGTACTGATCCCTGCCCACTGGTCACTGCCTGCCATTCTGAAATGGAGCCGTTTATCACTACTCTTTGTTTCCTATCAGCCAACCAACTTTCAATCCAAGTTAGTACTTTGCCCCCAATACCATGCGCTCTAATTTTGCTCTCTAACCTCCTATGTGGGACTTTATCAAAAGCTTTCTGAAAGTCCAGGTACACTACATCTACTGGATCTCCCTCATCCATCTTCAGAGTTACATCCTCAAAAAATTCCAGAAGATTAGTCAAGCATGATTTCCCCTTCATAAATCCATGCTGACTCTGACCTATCCTGTTACTACTATCCAGATGTGTCGTAATTTCATCCTTTATAATAGACTCCAGCATCTTTCCCACCACTGAGGTCAGACTAACTGGTCTATAATTTCCTGCTTTCTCTCTCCCACCTTTCTTAAAAAGTAGGATAACATTAGCCACCCTCCAATCCGCAGGAACTGATCCTGAATCTATCGAACTCTGGAAAATAATCACCAATGCATCCACGATTTCTCGAGCTACCTCCTTCAGTACCCTGGAATGTAGACCATTAGGCCCCGGGAACTTATCAACCTTCAGACCTAACAGTCTCTCCAAAACCAATTCCTGGCAAATATAAATTCCCTTCAGTTCAGGTCCTTCAGCCACTGTTACCTCAGGTTAGATTGCTGTGTCTTCCCCAGTGAACACAGATCTGAAGTACCAATTCAATTCTTCTGCCATTTCTTTGTTCCCCGTAATATATTCCCCTGTTTCTGTCTTCAAGGGCCCAATTTAATCTCTGTACCAAACCAGTCTGTACCAAACCAATCCTTTTCATCTCTGTACCAAACCAGTCTGATCGGAGCCCAGCCTGGCTTATTACCCCTCTGAAAAAAATCAAGGTCAGAGTATCCTTGAGCTAAGGAACAGCTTTTAGGGAAAAATAGGACTAGCTTTGTGACAATGTCACTAATATCTGAAGTAGAGTTAGAGGAACTGAACCTGATCTGAACGCCCCCCGGATAACCTACAGGAAAAAGAATGGGCCTATGCCCCGGAACTTAGAGGGGGAGGGATGTACTGATTAGAAATGAGGTCAGCGTCATAGCATGTGAGTTCCCTGATTGGGGCTATTATTCTGGCCTGTTCAGGAGTCCTGGCTGACAGATATAACAGGTGTGTCTGAGGCTCTGTTCAATGTAGGAGATAGCTCTAAGTTAGGTAGGTAATTTTCACGTCCTATGCATGTGTAAATAAAAGGTGACCTGTGACGGGATACCAGCCTTCATGGAATTATTTCAGTTGAAATGTTTAATTTCTCTGTATTCTGAAATATCCCCTTAAACCAATGTTGCTTCTCAATGCACATTGACTGCTGCTTGGAGGTTCTGTGCATGCCAATCAGCATGCTGACAGCTTCCATTTCATAGAATCCCTACATTGTGGAAACAGGCCATTGGCCCAACAGGTCCACACTGACCCTTCGAAGAGTAACCCACCCAGACCTGATCACTTACCCTATTACTCTATATTTACCTCTGACTAATGCACTTAACCTACACATCCCTGAACACTATGAGCAATTTAGCATAGCCAATTCACCTAACCAGCACATCTTTGAACCGTAGGAGGAAACCCACGCAGACATTGGGAAAATGTGCAAACTCCGCACAGACAGTCACCTGAGGGTGGAATCGAATCAGGTCCCTGCTGCTGTGAGGTACCAGTGCTAACCATTGAGCCACTGTGTTGCTCTTCTAGAAGCTGCTGCCACAATTGTACAGCAGAAAAATTTTTTAAACAAAACATTGTTTGCCACTGCACTTCTATTTATCTATTCCTTAACTTAGTCCACTAGTTCACTTCAGCTAACTCTCCTTTCCATGCACTCATAATTGTTCTTATTTAGACTTAAAATATTTTAAACCTACAATACTTAAAATCATGGACTCACTCCCCTCTCCCTCAAATTAAATGTAAAATTCCCAGATCTTATTGTTACTGTTACCTGGGAACATCTTCACTACGTGGTCATTACTTAGTCTTATCGCTTTGCATTAATACCAGATCTAGTATTGCCTATCTCTGGTCAGACCAGACCTTGCTGTTCCAAGATACTATCCTGAAAACATTTTATGCACTGCTCTTTGGTCTACTTTGTCCACCTGATTTTTCTAGGCTAAAGGTAGATTAAATCCTCTATGATTATCGCCATACGTATTTGACAACCTCCCATTGCTTCTTCACTTACACACCATCCTTCCATGTGGTGACTGTGAGGAAACCTGTACCCCACACCCACAGGTGACTTCTTGCCTTCATAAGTTCTCATCTCTCCCCAAACTGCTTCTAGATCCTTGTTTCCTGCACATTGTTTAATCTTAACATTTATAATCTATTGTGAAAAGCTTTATCTCTTTATCCCAGAGGAGCCTTTGGCAATGACTTAGAAACTACCTTTTAACTTTCTAAAGAAAAAGCTGGACTGCTAGTATGTTTTAATTTGAGGTATTACAAATTATTAGTGAGTTACATGACTTATAATAATCCACAGATGATTGGCCATCTTGAAGATATGCCTGATGGTCCTGACATTATATTTGAATATGACCCATTGTTGTGACATTGTTGAAATGCAGGGAAACGGCGTTTGTTGCAAACCAGAATAATTTATTTGACATAAAGTGTAGGATGTCTGTTGCAGGAGTAAAAGTTGTGAAAAGTAACCATGTCAGAGTTTGTCACTCAATCTCTACACAGGACAAATAGAGTCATAGAATCAATCTGCACAGAAACAGATCCTTTGGTCCAACTTGTCCATGCCAACCAAGTTTCCCAAACTGAACTAGTCCTATTTGTCTGCATTTGGCCTGTATCCTTCCAAACCTTTCATGTACCTGTCCAAATCTCTTTTAAACATTGTAATTGTACCTGCATCTATCACTTCCTTTGGCAGTTCACTCCTACACGAACACACAGAGGGTGCTCTGTGTGGAAAAAAAACACCCTTCAGTCCCTCTTAAATCTTTCTCCTCTCACTTTAAAATTATGCCCTCTAGTTTTGAACACACCAAACTTAAAGAAAAAAGCCATTGTCTTCACCGTATCCATTGCCCTCATGATTTTATAACCCTCTATACGGTCACACTCAACCTTCTATGTTCCAATGAAAAAAATCCCAGCTAATAACTCAAATTCTCCGGTCCCAGTAAACCTTTTCTGCACCCTCTCCAATTTAATAATTTCCTTCCTACAGCAGGTGACCAGAACTGCACACAGTATTCCAAAATGGTCTCACCAACATCCTGTACAATCGCAACATGACATCCCAACTTCTAAACGCAATGGTCTGAGCAATGAAGGCAAGCGTTCCAAATGCCTTCTTTACCACTCTGTCTACCTGTGTTGCAACTTTCAATGTACTATGTACCTGAACCCTTAGGTCTCTCTGTTTGACAACGCTATCCAGGGCCCAACCATTAACTGTGTAAGTCCAGTCCCGGTTTGCCTTACCAAAATGCAACATCTCACAGACAGTCAGTACATATAAACCATACTCCTCTTCGTTATCAATTATGGTTTTTTATGGCTTGGAGATATGCAGTGATGAGACATTAGTTCTTATGCCTGAATAGGCGCATCATTTTAAATGTCTGCTCTCCTGTGTACAGCTTCATGCTTTAAGCTTTCTTTCCGTTTCTCTGGAAACTACACATAATCAAATACTGCACAATTTAACAAGTACACCTGTGAATTTGAAATACTTATTCACTTTGGATCTTCCAATCTTTAATAACCTGAACAAGTAGTTTCCCTCCTTGAGAAGCGCAGGCTGCAGCAGTTTAATTCAACTGAGGTACAAATTGCATTATACTAACACAAATAGATGATAATCAATAAGGAAATGAATGGCATTTTAAAAAAGAAACAACAGGAAGGATATTGAATATTATTAGTCTTGTTTCAAATGCTCGGTGCTTGTGTATAGGTTCAGGGATAGCACTGCTGCTTAATAGAACCAGGGACTTCTGGTTTGATTCCACCTTTGGTTGACTGTCTGTGTGGAATTTCCATGTTCTCCCCATGCCTATGTGGGTCTCCACCAGGGGGTCCAGTTTCCTCCCACAGAGCAAGGATCTGCAGGCTAGTTGGGTTGGCCATGTTAAATTGCCTGTAGTGTGCAGGCTAGGTGCATTAGCCATGGGAAATGCAAGGTTACAGGGACAGGATAGGGGGGAGTTAGTCTGAGTGAAATGCGCTTCGGAGGGTAGGTGTGGGCTCGATGGACTGAATGGCCTGCTTCTACACTGTATGATTCTCTGTGTGTTCCAGTTGCTCAGTGCCTGTGAGTGTGTTAATGCCATTTTGTAAGCTCAGTGCCACTGTGTATAGCCAGTGCTTGTTGCTGTGCTCAGTGCCTGTCTGTGTGCTGAGTACATCAGTGTGCTCAGTGCCTCTGTACATGTGTTCAATGTCTGTGTGCTCAATGCTCATCTGTCAACTTCATTTGTTCAGTGCCTGCCTGTTCTTTATGGCTGTCCGTATTTTCCAAGCAGGAAATAGTTGCTTTTTGTGCTCAGCGCTTGAACTTGTGCTTGATGTCTGTGCGCCATTCAGTATGTTTGTTGCCTAAATGTATGATCAGTGGCTGTAAGTGTAATTACTGTCTGTCTGTGTGATCAATGCCTCTCAATGTATTCTGTGCCTCTGTGTGTGATCAGCGCCTGTCAGTATTCTCACTGTCCATGTAATCAGTGTCTGGCAGTGTACTCGGTGCCTCTGTGTGTGATCAGTGCCTGTCAATGTACCCACTGCCTGTTTCTGTGATCAGTGCTTGTCAGTATACTCAGTACCTCTGTGTGATCAATGCCTGTCAGTTTATGCACTGCCTGTCTGTGTGATCAGTGCCTGTAAATGTCCCCACTGCCTGTCTGTGTGATCAGTGTCTGTCAGTGTATTCACTGCCTGTCTGTGTGATCAGTGCCTGTAAGTGTCCCCACTGCCTGTGTGATCAATGCCTGTCAGTGTACTCAGTGCCTCTGTGTGATCAATGCCTGTCTGTGTGATCAGTACCTGTAAGTGTACCCAATAACTGTGTGATGAGTGCCTGTAAGTGTCCCCATTACCTGTCTGTGTGATCAGTGCCTGTAAGTGTACCCACTGCCTGTCTGTGTGATCAGTGCCTGTAAGTGTCTCCCCGCCTGTCTGTGTGATCTGTGCCTGTAAGTGTACCCACTGCCTGTCTGTGTGACCAGTGCCTGTCAGTGTATTCACTGCCTGCCTGTGAGCTCGGTGCCTCCTCTGTGTGTTCTCTGTTTGGGTTTGTATTTGCGCGCTGTTTCGCTCTCGGCCGTCGTTTTCCCCCTGGCATCCAATGGAGGAGCAGTTCTAGTCAGAACAATGGAAGAGCACTGGCCAATGGGTGAGCGCAGTGCCTGCGTTGTGGCCAATGGGAGTGCGGCAGTGACTGTGGATAGTGCGCAGGCAGTGAGTGCGTTCACAGCCATTGCAGCGAGCGGCTGTCGGACAGGCAGTGTGTAAGATAGAGAGAGACAGCGGACACTCGACAATATTGACGGCTAACATCCACCGTCTCCTAAACCGGCATGTCTTACTCTCTTATTCTACTTTACAAAGGGGCGCTCTTAGAACGTTCGGATTAAACTTAAAAAAAAATTCCCCTCAGCCGCGCTGTTTAACATGGCTGACGGCGGCTGAGGGAAAGCCATTATTAAACAGCAGCGCGTCGAGAGCGAGTTGGGTTCAACTTTTCCAAACCGCGTCTGGCGCCGCGGAGGTGGCTCCGCAGCCGGGTCTGTGGGCGGCATCGGGTGGCCCGGGCTCTGGGCTCTGCAACCGTGCGCTTTTTGTCGGGGTTCCGCGGTGTTAGCGGGGTGAAATGTGGGCTGTAAGGCGAGCTGGGCTGTGTGTGTGCACCTCGCACTGACGCTGCTAAGATGGAGCCATGTACTGTACTGTACTGTGTGTTAGAGGCAAGCGGCCATTCGCAGCTCGAACACTAAACTATATGTACAAAGCCCACACTATAACTATATACCACTCAGCGCAAAGACCACAGGCGAGAAAAACACACCGAAAACGGGCGCCTGCAGATTGGAAACGGTCCGAAGGCGGTGTTTGGTGATATTTGAAGGGGACTTTCTCTCATGAAGAAGGATTTTTCAACATGGATGAAGAAATATTGTCGTTGTTGTTTGACCTCTTTCCTTTTTTTTGTTCTCAGCCATTGCTCCAGTCTACAGCTTGAAGTACAGGCACTTCGCCACGCAATTTCAAACGGGATAAAATATTTAGAACGGATTAACTTTTTAAAAATAAGCTTGGAAAATAAAATATTTTTTTAAAATGGAGATTTTGTTTTTTCTCAATTTTTCTTTTTTGTTTTTCATCACCTTCACCAGTGGGGATTAATGTCACTAGTAAAAGCCACGAAGTGATCTGGCAAACAGACTCGTGTTAATTTTGTATTTTTTTTTAAACTTTCCAATATAACGGCGTGAAATGTTAGGTGGGGCTGTGATATCCCGGAAACATTTTTTTAAAAAAAGGAATAAACCAGTTCAGGCTATTTTTTAAACTTTTAAATCAAAGTTTTGCTGCAGATTGGATTTACGTTCAAACAAAAATTGCCAGGTCGGATGCATTTCATTTAGGCTGTTTGAAATGGTGCACCGTTCGTTCCCCACCCCCGTCCCATACTGAAATATGTGGGCGCGGTTGTTTTTCATATCTTGTGAATGGGGTAGCAATTTGCTGTTTCGAGAAGGGTTAAGATGAAAGGCAATTCTGAAGAGTGTAACAGTTCTCGTAACAGGCAGACGCAGGTAATTTAAGGTACCAAGATAGCTCATCTGTATTAGCATCACAATATGCTATCAATGTCTTATAATAATCCGAAAAGTTCTGTTTCTTCTCACTTGAAACGAACAGTTGGCTGTATTCTATTAAATTAAACTACGATCCTAAGATTCATCCCTTTTAAAAACAGGAGCCCCTCGCCTCAATTTCATTTTTAAAAAAATCTTGAGTGCAGTGCAAGATTAAGAATCGTGCTGAATTGAATTAATCGTTTTCCTGTTCTCCAGACAGAAGCCAAAATGGCAAGAGGTGATCCAAAAAAACCCCGAGGCAAAATGTCCTCGTATGCATTTTTCGTCCAAACTTGTCGTGAGGAGCACAAGAAGAAGCATCCCGATGCAAGTGTCAACTTCTCCGAATTCTCAAAGAAGTGTGCAGAAAGATGGAAGGTGGGACGTTCACGTCCATGTAACTTGGGTTACACATTTATTTGCTAGATTTAAATATTTGGTCATGCCCTGGAAATATCGGATTTCGGTTAATAATGTTGATAGAGGCCATTTAGCCCATCATCTTCAATCATGCATCTAGAAAATTGGCAAATATTTTCTTCCCCACCCTTAATTTATTATCCATTTGTTTCTTAATATATATTCAGCATTTTCACTCTGGAAATTCTTCTGTACGAATTTACATTGGTGTTGAATTTTCCACTGCACTTGCTTTGCTATTTTTCTGGACCAATTTAACTTTAAAACAGTATCCTGGATTAACATCCACAATGGTAGAGTGTGCTTTAGAGTAGTGGAGGATCACCTCTGCACCTTCTGAAGTGAATTGCCCAAGTTTTTGTATTTATTAAGTCTGACACTAATCAGTTTTATGCTTGTTAACTGCAGCGTCAGAATGGTTCTTTTGTATCTAGGTGCAGAATACTCTTTACAGCTTCTGTGCTTTAGTTTTTTTTATATATGGCACAAATGTGTTTTTGCTTGAAAAACATACTTTAATATTACATGAATCTGATAGGTACCACCTTTGCCCTAATTTTTGGTTGATGAAAATAACAAGATGGAAAATGTGTTATTGGAACATTACTTTCCTCAGCTGGAATTGGATTAGACTTAGACAGTAGAAGTGAAAATTCAGTTTTACAAAATCATTATGGATGGTGGCAAGAATGGGATCAATAATGTTAGATATTTTAGTTGCCAAAAATGTAGCTTAAGGTTTTAATTTGTTTGGTCAGTCATTAAAATCTTGCATAAAGTAAATGTGCAGTTTTTTTTTGTGATGTTGTTTTAGTTAAATTCTTTTACAGTCCATGACGAGTAAAGAGAAACTAAAATTTGAAGATAAGGCGAAAGAAGACAAGATCCGTTGGGAGAAAGAAATGAAGAATTATGAGCCACCAAAAGGTGCCAAGAAAATGAAGAAAAAGAAGGACCCTAATGCACCAAAGAGGCCTCCGTGAGTTTTCATAAAATGTATTCTAACACAGTTACAGAGCAAAATGCTTTCTTTGCTAGGAATCTGCAATAGAAACTATATTCAAGAAACATTCACTTTGTTTCCAGCACTAGTCAGTGAAGTGGCAATGTTTAAATGCTCAAATGCATTTTTAATAAAAGTTCCTCCATATAACCATTGTGCTGAAGCTTGTGCCCTTTCTTCAGCAAATGGGACAGCTGCTGTCAGCAATATCCCCAAAGCTACAAAGAAGCAAGTTGGTTTAATGTTCCGTGCATTTACTTGGTAGATCAGTTTACAATTTCATATTGTGCAAGTTTGCCTTTTAATACTTACTTACTTACTGACTCTAATTGATTTCAGATCTGCTTTCTTTGTGTTCTGCTCTGACTGGCGCCCCAAAATTAAAGAGGAAAATCCTGGAGCATCAATTGGAGATACAGCCAGAAAGTTGGGTGTGCTTTGGAATGCAACATCTGCAAACGAAAAGATTCCATATGAAAAGAGGGCAGCAAAACTCAAGGAAAGATATGAAATGGTAATGTTTGACCAAAAGATACTAACTTTTTTTTTGTTTCCCTTCTACCCTTGTGCCAAAATAACATGATGGTGATTAATGTGTGATTTTAATGACCTTTTAAATTAGCAGATTTGGAAAGGTGTGGGGGGCAATAAGATAGGAGGGGTAAGAAATGTTTGCAAATGAGTAATACTGTTTGGATATTTGGATGAAAATTCCTGATGTGATTCTGCAACCTAGCACATTTCAATGTTTAAACTTGCCATAACCTTGTCAGCACGTACTGATGCTGTATCAAGTCTATTGATGTAGACAGCATTATCAGTCAAAATTTTACCAAATATTAAATTCATTGATCTTGGCTAATAGTTACTGTAACCAAAATTGGATATTTACTTACCTATTGCTTTTAGCAAAACTTCTTTAGTTGAGCTAAAGAAACATTCTTGATTTCTAGGATCTTGCAGCGTATCGTGCTAAAACAAAGTCTGATTCTACCAAGAAGGCTTCAACTGCCAAAGTAGAAAAGAAGAAGGTGGTGGAGGAAGAAGAGGAGGAAGATGAGGAAGAAGAGGATGAGGATGAGGAGGAAGAGGAGGAGGAGGAGGAAGAAGATGACGACTGAATTTTATTCAACTTTCTTCCAGCAACATTTCTCAGCTATAGAGCATTTACCCTTGCCCTGTACACACTGCTTCTTTTTAAAATATATAAGGCTATGTATATGAGAATTTGATTTTAAACTGTACAGTTTATTTTTGTTTTGTATAGTTAACACACTATAACAGTGTCTTTGGGTGATCCAAAGTCTCTGTCCTTAATGGTGTTTTGTTTGATGCTTGCCTTGGTCGGTACAGTGAAGAGAATACAAAATGGCATGGTGAGAGCAACTTCATGTTGACACACATCACCAACTGGCTTTGGGGAAGGGGCAGTTAATTTGCTTTTGAGTTGTTGTAAGGTTCTTGGTGTATCAAACATTGTGCTAGAATCTGAGATTGCCACACTGTAATTGCCTAAAAATTGCAGCTTTGTGTTTTTGTTGATCTTTGAAATGCTTACAAAATAAAACTTTTTATTAATGCTTTCCACTTGTTTTATTTTGGAATATGATGATTCCTATAGCCTTCAATCTTGGGTGGCTGCTTCAAGGTGGCTCAACACCTTTGCAATTAATCATCAGACTTACTAATTTAGAATCATAGAGATTTTAAAGCAGGGATCTAGCTGCTCCACACTTAACAGCAGTAGAATAGACTCACTCAATGGGTGGGAATCAGAAAGCTTCCCAGGCAGATCTGGACTCAGGCAGGCCCTCTCTCTGCTGCCTTATCTGTGTATTGTATAGAGCCATTTACCGAGTCCTGTCAGGAAGGACATGAGTCTGAGTGGGATGGCTATTCCAGACAGTGGAGGCCTGCAGGTCAAAGCCTCCCTGGACATTGGTGATATTGCCATTTTCTGCTCAGATCTGCTGTCAGTGAACAGACTCATGAGCATCTGCAGCCAGTTTGAAATGACCTTTGGAGTAAAGGTCATGGGCCGACTGATCTTTTATCCTCTTCCCTGTAGGGTCAGATTACCTGGAGGTGCTAGGAATATGGTTGAGAGGGCCTGGGCATATGCCAGAATTAGAGAGGGGTGTATCACAAAGCTGAGCCAGAACCTGGGCTTTTGGGAGCACTCCTCCCTCTCCATTGCAGGTAAAAACTTAGTCATCAGGTGTGAGGTACGCTCGATGTTGTTGTATGTAGTGCAGGTCTGGCCCATTCCTTTTGCAGTTACCCAAGCCATCTTCCACTTCATCTGGAGTCTATGATGGACCGTGTCCATAAGTACATCAATGTACAAAACTCTGGATGAGGGGGGAAGAATGTACCCAACACTGCCCTCGTCTTGATAGTCATCTTTGTGTGTAGCTGCATCATGCTGTGCGTAGACCCTTAGTACACAAACACCAAGTGTCACTATGTAAATGGGCCAGATCTGTGCTCAGTACCGAGATTCTACCTGTCCTGATGTTGTGCAGATGGGCCTGGCCTCAACATCACAGAATGCTCCAAGTAGTTGGACCATTCCATATCACCTGTCTTTTGTAAGAAATTTGCAAAGGAAAGCACCTTTGATCACAAAACCATAAGGACGTGGTCAGCACATAGTATCCTCGTGACTTTGTGGGAACAGGAGAGGGTGAATCCTGTCAGATTGTTCCCTGAGCAGAATGCCTCATCACCAGAACTTTCTAACAAGCACCAACACATAGCTGGGCTGGTAATTAGAAAGGCACTACCTGTGATATCCTTCTTATCTGCCCAGACTTTCTGCACCAGCACATGCTGCCATTAAAGTAGCTATTGGGATGGGGTGGTGGGTGGTAGAGTCATATACCTCCTGCTAGAATGTGCCTTTGCAGAAGGAGTTTGGAAGAAATGCAATGGTTTTTGTCGAGGTTCATCTTGAACAGCTCCATATGCTCTATTGTCTGTTCTCTAGGACACACACTGAGCCAAACATCGACTTGCCCGGAGAACTATCAACTCAGTGAAAAACACTCTTCGGTCTGCCTGGAACCTGTTGGTTTTCCAGTACAAGGCATCAACCTTGACTGAGTTTTGCAGACTGGCACATTCCAAAGTCCAAGACAACATGCTGAGAGATGTACTTAAGCTTGGGGTAGCTGCTGTAAAGGCTCAATGGGAATAGACTACTGTCGGAGGTCTTTCTGCCAAAGTGGAACAGGGATCCATTCAGTTACTGGACCCTCCCAGTGCCTCAAATATATGTAAATAGTATTTTGCATTAGTAAGAAATGTCTGGTTTATTGGAACTGTCAGGAAAGTCAAACTCCAATGTATGTTTGCTCTCCCTATGATAACTGTACAGAAATGAACTGATGTCGAGACTATGGATGTATATTTTATCAACAAAGTATATTTTTGAAATTAAAGAAATAGTGGACAGGGTCAGAGAGCATTGGTTGCACAAGTAGGAATGATGTTTAAAATATAAAATCTTACGCAAAGATTAAGCTGTGGCGGCGTGGTTCTGGTGTTTCTGGTCTGGTTGTCCAGAAGCCAGTTTAATGTTCTGGGGGTATGACTTTGAATCTTTCTGTGGTACATAGTGAAATTTGTATTCAACAAAAACTACAATTAAAAGCTGGTCTATTGCAACCATGTGTTGATTGTTGTAAAGATTCCTCAGGTTGACTAATGTTCTTTATGGAATGAAATCAGCTGCCATTACCTGGTCTGGGCTTCTTGTGACTCCAGACCCAAGCAATTTTGTTGACTTAACAGCCCTCTGAATTGGCCTTGGGACCAAACCAGTTCAAGTATGGATGGACAACAAATGCTGGTATTGCTGGTGCCCCCCCACCCATCTCCACAACATCCCAAATTAAAATAAAAAGATTTTCCATCTGTTGCATGTCCTCAACTATGACACACAGCTCCTGTTTATTGACCACTAGGTTTATTCCCTCAGGTGGCTGCCTGTCTTTCACCACAGGAGAAAATGAGGATTGCAGGTGCTGGAGATCAGAATTGAAGAGTGTGTTGCTGGAAAAACACAGTTGACATTTTGGGCATAAGCCCTTCATCAGAAGTGAAATGTCGACTCTCCTGTTCCTTGGATGCTGCCTAACTGTCTTTTACCATGGCTTGGTCAAAGTCTCGAACATGGTCAATTCAGGCTGGGTCTTCCTGCTGTCAGTAGTGGCTATTATCAGAGAGCCACAGCTCAGGAATCCGCACCTCCATCATCATGGGTTTGAGTGGCTAGCGGAAGGGAAGACTGTGAGGGGTGACAAGAATTTGAGACGTGCTGGGTGGTGGAGGTCTAGTCTGGAGGTTGCCACAGCAATTGGCAAGCAGGGCAGCGGTGGACACCCAACCTGCAGCTAATGCATCTGTCACCTGAAAATGGCAGTGCTTGGACCTGACGTTGTGCACCAGTTGGAGAATGCTCAGGTTGTGTAATGGAATCCTGTCTCTGCATATCTCTGCTCAGATGGAATTTCACATTGGCCCCAGTTGCTGAACCTCCCTCAGGAGCCTGTGCCCCACAACCTGAGCCACCTCTTAGGTATTTGTAGTGTGTCTTATTGCCTCACAAAGAGGCATTCTTTGTACAGGCTGTACATCACCCACCGTGATTCCTACAACTGCTGCCTGGACACATCTCAATGTGCTTATTTGTCACCAGGCGGCAGGGATTCCCAGTGGAGGGTTCTCTACGTGGGTGTCCTCCCATTACTCATGGGAATTGGAGTGGAGGGTATTGGAAGCAGCAGTCTTGCATAAACACAGATGGCAGTGTTTAATGGACTCCCAGCCCAACAGTTTATTTTCTGGCGCTATGGAGTCCATGGATGATATTTATATTGGTTATGGGTGCTTGCATTCACTTTTTAGTTATTTGTAAAATATTTTGTTGTGTTTTTGGTTACATTTCAGCCTCACCCTCCTGATCTTTGGACGTCCAGTGTCCCTATTCCTGTACCAGGAGGCCTGGGTTCAAGTCCCACCTGCTCCAGTGATGTGCAATAACATCTCTGAACAGGTTGATTCAGGGAAAAAAAAGCATTAGGAGATTAAGAAAGTATTGGAACTTTGGGTACAAATGAACTTCAGAAATTTGTAATCGATCATTTCATTGCCATGTACAAGATGTACTCCAGCAACTTAACTGATGCTCATTAGATAGCACCTTCTCTGGAGATAGGGTTTAATGAACATGAGTCCCTGAGGTAAGCTGTGATGTCACTGTGATGTCAATAGTTACACGTTAGTGTTTTACTAAGAAGTTGAACCCTGCACAGCATAAGTATGCTGCTCTGCATCCTTACCATTATGTGCAGTGTGATAATGAACTTTATTCAGCAATTATTAAGCAGTCTGGCCTGAACTTGTTTTATGACTTGAAAAACTCACCTGAGAATTGGATCAAATGTTGTAGCAGTGATGGAGATACCTGTTTTAGGGTGACATTTTTTAAAGGTGACTTTGAAGAACCATGAGGCAAGGTTGAACTCTGAGGCAGAGGCTCCTCAGAAGATTTCCCAAAGGCAATGGCTCAACCAAGTGAGACAGCCTCCCAGCAAAGGAGGAAAAGACAGCTGCATGAGGGAGAGAAGGCCAGCTCTTCGGATGTGGAAGACGAGCGCAAAGAAGGTCATCACCACCAGAAGAAGAGACAGAGCGCCGTAGATAAAGAGGAGGGCATTTCCTCCCAACCAGGAAACAACAGACCCCCCGAAGCCCACCCTCCACCTAGTGAGAACCAGGGGGTACCCACTGTCCCACAACTACAGGTAACTGAAAGCTGTGATCCTCTGACAGTCCCATTGTCAGACACAGAACTGGACGGTGCGGACCCTTGCCTTGGCTCAGTGACACCAGGGGAGTAAATGATCCCAGTGAGGAGCTGGATAGCTACCTCAGCCCAGTGAAGGTCCAGCAGTTCGTGCTCACCATGGGGATGCGGACAGCTACCCCAGAGACAGGACAGTCAAATGGACAATGATAACCCCATAAACTGGGGGTTGAAGAATTTTCCTTTGCTATCGTATAACAAGGCACCCACTCAGTAGGGGGGTTCCGCTGAAGCCACAGCTAAATAATAAGAGACTGGATGGTTAATAAACGGAACTGTAAATAGGATAACTGTAAATTCAATTAATTCAATCTGTTCTTTGTAATGTTAAGACATGCAATGTATATATGTATGAACGACATGACAAATTGTACAGGTACCAAAGATTTATTTCTATGAATAAAGTATATTTTGAACTAAAAAAAATAAAGTGAGACATACCCTAAAGTGGCAGCATGTCTGCACCAACAGAGCAGTCCATGCTCTTTCCCAAATCCATTGGTGGGGATAGACGGACTGACATGAGTGCTTAGATGGGATCTGGGGAAGACAGTTCCACAGGTATAAATTACATCAGGTCCCCACTTAACCTAGCAACAACTCCAGGTCAGTTCTTTATCATATGCAGTGGACTCATTGCTGAAGCAATTTTTTTTCAGGCAAGGTGAAGATGAAACCTCAGTAAATTTCTGATACTTGCAGCGTTTGATACTTATTTCAGCCCTGAGAATCTTATGTTTGCTCTAGCTATGAGTTCCAGAAACCAGTCTCTCAGTAGATTTCATCAGAGGTCTTTTTTTAGATTCCCTATGGTGTGGAAACAGGCCATTTAGCCCAACAAGTCCACACCGAACCTCCGAAGAGTAACCACCCAGACCCATTTCCCTCTGACTCATGCACCTAACACTGTGGGCAATTTAGCATGGTCAATTCACCTGACCATGGGAGGTGGACTGTGGGAGGAAACTGTAGCACCCGGAGGAAACCCGTGCAGAAGAGGGGAGAGTGTGCAAACACCACACACACAGTCGCCCAAGGCTGGAATCAAACCTGTGTCCCTGGCGCTGTGAGGCAGTAGTGCTAACCACTGAGCCACCATGCTGTATATATGGTGCCACTAATTCACATGAAGATTCAATATTAAGAAAATGAGTTGCTTAAACTCTTGACAGAATACTTGCTGATTAATTCCAGTCAGAGCAATGGCTGACCTTTAAGCAGATTGAATGCAAAGCGCAATGCGGGTGTGGGGTTTGAGGACTAGTTCAATGCAAGGCTGAGGGTCAATTTGGACCTATCAGCAAACTAGGACCAAAGATGGTTGCCTTGCTCCAGGGAAACCCACCAAAAAATGAGGACAAGATGGGAACCGCCATTTTGAAGTTTTGCAAGGAGATATTGTAGGTGACAAAATTGTCCAACAGAGGGCGTCCTATACCTTCACTGTGGTAGATTTGAAAACATTCAGCAACCCTGCAATGTCAGATAATCTTTGAAGAGAAATTCAAACAAACAGCTAACTTCCAAAACAAAGAGCTTAGTAAAGTGTACAAGAAGAAGCAGAAGATATGTTAATTACATACCTTATTAATCAAGTAGATTTTGTCAACCAACAGTACAAGATGATGGTCTGAATGAAATCAATAATATTAAAAGTCAAGAATTTTAACACAATTTTTGTTGATTCAGCAACAGCTGTTCATGTATTCCTGGATATTTTAGAATGGTTTATACTGTACGCCTCCAATAATCAAACATCAAGATGCAGGGTCTGCGAGCATGCACCATTTTAAAAAAAATGTTCATGCGATGTGGGCTGTGAGGATTATGTCAAACTGCCTTCTCAAACTACTGCAGTCTTTGGGGTGCAGGGATACCACAGTGCTGTGGAAGGGAGTTCCAATAATGTAACCCAGCAACAGAGAAGAGAAGACAATGTTACTCCAAGCCAGAATGATGTGTGACTTGAGGGGAACTTGCAGCTGGTGGTGTTGCCAAGCACCTGTCACCTTTGTCATTCCAGGTGGTGACGGTCCCAGGTTTAGAATGGTTTGTTGGAAGAACCTTGGCAAGTTACTGCAGTATGTTATCAACATGATACATACTCCTGCCATTGCGTGTTGGTGTGATGGGGGTGAATACTGAAAGGTGGTGGATGGTGTGCCAATCAGCCTATGAAAAGGAATGATTTGTTCTGACTGGTGTCAAGCTTCTTGAGTGTTGTTAGAGCTGCATTCACCTAAGCACAGGAAAGTATTCCACCTTGTGTGACTTCTGTTTTGCAGTTGGTGAACAGGTTTTGTAGAGACAACAGGTCACTTACTTGCAACAGAATTCCTAATGTATGACCTGTTTTTGTAACCACAATATTTATAATGTGGAGTTCAACTATCATAATGCCTTTGATTACCAAGGGGCAATAGTTAGACTCTCTTGTTGGAAGTGATCATTGCCTGACATTTATTTGGCACAAATATTACTTGTCATTTACCAGACCAAGACAGAATATTATGGACACAGACTGCTTCAGTACTTGAGGAATCATGAATGGTACTGAACCTTGTGCAATCATTGATGATCATCCCCACTTCTGACCTCATGATGGAGGGAAGGTCATTGATGAAGCAGCTGGAGATGGTTGGGCCTAGGACACTACCTTGACGAACACCTGCAAAGATATTCTGAAGCTGAGATAACGGACTACCAACAACAACAGCTATCTTCCCATGTGCCAGGTATGAATTCAACCAATGGAGAGTTTGCCCCGCTACCCATTGATGCCAATTTTGCTGGAACTCCTTGATGCCACACTCTCCCAAATACTGCACTTTTATCTAGGCATTCAATCACACCTCTCTTCTGGAATCCAGCTCTTCTGTTCATGTTTAGACCAAGGCTGTGATGAGGTCAGGAGCTGAGTGGCCCTGGGGAGTGTCACTTGTAACTTGATAATACTAATGATGATCCCTTTCATCATTGTGCCCATGATCGAGACTTGACATATGGGATTAATCAGTTGAATTGGATTTGTCTTGTTTTTTGCGCAAAAAAATAATTGGGCAATTTTCCATGTTTTTGGATAGATGCTAGTGTTGTAACTGTATTGGGATAGCTTGCCGAGATGTTGTCAGAGCCCAAAACATTTGCAGTATCCAGTGCTTTTAGCCATTTCCTGATTTCATGTGGAATGAATCGAGTTGGCTGAAGAGTTGCATCTATAATACTGGGGACCTCATGAGGAGGCCATGATGGATTATCTACCTAGCACTTCTGGCTGAAAATAGATGCAAATTGCTCAGCCTTGTGTTTTGCATTGATGTGCTGGGTTCCCTCATCATTGAGGATTAGATTAATTCTGGAGCCTCAATCTCCTGTTACTTATTTTAGTGTTTTCCACCATTCACAACTGGATGTGGCCGAAATGCAGAGTGTAGATTTGATCTACTAGTTGTGGGATCTCTTAGTTCTGTCTATTTATAAAATCTGAACTGCTGAATTCATATGTCAGCATATATTAAACTAAATATTCTACAAAGATTACAAAACATTCCATTCTATGTCAAGATGATGACCATATCCCATTCTGTGACAAATTGCCTTGCCTAATTGATGATTTAATTTTCTGAGGTCCTATCTCAACATGTTAGAGTTAACCATTAAATGCACTTTGCAACTAGCAGGAAAAACCAGCAAGGTCCACTTCAAAATTAGGATATACCTAGAATTGGTATGGAGACAACACACATTTGCTATTAATTAAGTTATTAGATTAGTATTCAATACAAACATCAAATAAACAATAGCTTAATCACCGAAAAGAATTCTCAGACAGATATAGGACAATATCACAGCTAGGTTTGAAAAATAATGTTAATTACACAAGGTATATGGGAAGCATGAAACTGATAAATGATAGCAAAGACCTTTATCATGGACATACCAAAAATCAGCAATATTTGATAAGACAGAGGATGAAACATTTTCTTTACTGATAAATCTTTAACAAAGGGTTCTTTTAAGATTGAAAGGAAGGGAGTCATGTAAGGAATATCCAAGGAAGAAATAAATCATCACAAACAAGTTGACTAAATAAAAGCTCACAACTTCATAAGGGAACATTCAATGAATAATAAAGGAATTATGTTAAACATTGTATGAAAATGGGATGAACAAAAACCGAAGCTTAACACATATTTGCAAAGTTGGAGGGATCCATTCAATGTAAAAATAAGACTTTCACTGAAATTTCTGAAGGATTAGGAACCCTCAATCATACTTCTCAAAACATATTTTCTCCTACTGGGAGTAGGTATCCTACTTATTCAGGACTCTAAGGTAAAGCATTACTTTAAATGTTGATCGATATTATGTTCTTAATTATTCTTAGATATTGCATATTATCAATAATCACAGGTGAGGTGCCAGAAGACTGGAGGTTGGCTAACGTGGTGCCACTGTTTAAGAAAGGTGATAAGGCCAAGTGAGGGAACTACAGACCAGTGAGCCTGATGTTGGTGCTCGGCATGTTGTTGGAGGGAATCCTGAAGGACAGGATGTATATGTATTTGGAAAGGCAAGGATTGATTAGGGATAATCAACATGGCGTTGTGCATGGGAAATCATATCTCACGAAAGTGATTGAGTTTTTGAAGAAGTAGCAAAGACGATTGATGAAGGCAGAACAGTAGATGTGATCTATATGGACTTCAGTAAGGCATTTGACAAGGTTCCTCATGGGAGAATTATTAACAAGGCTAGATCTCATGGAATACAGGGAGAACTAGACATTTGGATACAGAACTGACTCAAAGGTAGAAGACAGAGGCTGGTGGTGGAGGCCTGTGACCAGTGGAGTGCTACAAGGATCAGTGCTGAGTCCACTACTTTTCATCATTTATGTAATGATTTGGATGTCAGCATAAGAAGTATAGTTAGTAAATTTGCAGATGACACCAAAATTGGAGGTGTAGTGGACAGCGAAGAAGGTTATCTCAGATTACAAAAGGATCTTGATCAGATGGGCCAATGGGCTGAGAAGTGACAGATGGAGTTTAATTCAGATAAATGTGAGGTGCTGCATTTTGGGAAAGTAAATCTTAGCAGGACTTATACACTTAATGGTAAGTTCCTAGGGAGTGTTGCTGAACAAAGAGACCTTGGAGTGCAAGTTTGTAGCTCCTTGATAGTGGGTCGCAGGTAGATAGGATAGTGCATGAGGCATTTGGTATGCTTTCCTTTATTGGTCAGAGTATTGAGTACAGGAGTTGGGAGATCATGTTGCAACTGTACAGGACATTGGTTAGGCCACTGTTGGAATATTGCATGCAATTCTGGTCTCCTTCTTATTGGAAAAATGTTGTGAAACTTGAAAGAGTTCAGAAAAGATTTACGAGAATGTTGCCAGGGTTGGAAGATTTGAGCTATAGGGAGAGGTTGAACAGACGGGGACTGTTTTCCCTGGAGCATTGGAGGCTGAGGGGTGACCTTATAGAGGTTTATAAAATCATGAAAGGCATGGATGGGATAAATAGACAAAGTCTTTTCCCTGGGTTGGGGGAATCCAGAACTAGAGGGTATAGGTTTAGGGTGAGAGGGGAAAGATATAAGAGACCTAAGGGGCAATTTTTTCATGCAGAGGGTGGTATGAACTGCCAGAGGCAATATTTAAAAGGCATTTGGATAGGAACAGTTTGGAGGGATATGGGCCAGGTGCTGGCAGGTGGGACTAGATTGCGTTGGGCTATCTGGTTGGCATGGATGAGTTGGACTGAAGGGTCTGTTTCTGTGTTGCACATCTCTATGACTCTATGTTCTTGGCTAGTTAGAAAACCAGATTATATTGGATTTGAGTTGTTATTACATCTTTGAAAGTTTTTGGCATAATAGTATAGTTATTCATTTGAAGAGCAATGCTTGTTAATTACATTTAATGAAATTGTAAAATTAGTAATTCATCTCATTTGGGTTTTTCTGTTACAAATAAAATAAATCCTATATATTCACATTTACTCTCAGATCCAAGATGGCGGGGACATAGGACTGCTTAGCCAGACTTGTCCTTACCATTTGCTTCTTTTCATTTCCTTCTCTTTTTTTCCCCTTTTATGTTTTTTTTCTCTTTCTTCTTGGCACTATCCTGAAAACCCAGTCTCAGCACGGACACGAATTCCCAGACTCAGCACGGACAGGGATTCCCAGTCTCAGCACGGACACGGATTCCCAGACTCAGCACGGACACGGATTCCCAGTCTCAGCACGGACACGGATTCCCAGCCTCAGCACGGACACGGATTCCCAGTCTCAGCACGGACACGGATTCCCAGCCTCAGCACGGACACGGATTCCCAGTCTCAGCACGGACACGGATTCCCAGCCTCAGCGCGGACACGGATTCCCAGCCTCAGCACGGACACGGATTCCCAGTCTCAGCACGGACATGGATTCCCAGTCTCAGCACGGACACAGATTCCCAACCTCAGCCTGGACACGGATTCCCAGTCTCAGCAAGGACCCAACATGGTGATGTCTGAGCTCAGCAAGGTGGTCTCTCAGCCCAGAATGGCAGCCTCTCGGCCTGACATGGCAGCCTCTCGGCCTGGCATTGTGGTCTCCCTGCCCAGTGTGGTGGTCATTTGGTATGGCATGGCTTCAGCATGGACTTCTAGCCTTGAGATGATTACAGAGCAATCTCCCAGCATTAAGAGCCTTGAGGAAAAGCCTGGTGTGGTTTGGAGTCAAGGCCCGGTGTGGACTAGAGGCTAAGTGCCAGTGTGGGCAGTGTTAGAAGGACTGTTATTCTGAACTTCTTATTTCTTTATTTTTCTAATTTATTCCTATGATTGGTAATGTTGAACTTTTCATTTCTTTATTTTTATAATATTTTTTCCCAAAGAATTTATACTTAAGAATCTGTCCCTAGGTACCTTTGTACCTAAGATGGTGCCATAAGTAATGACTTGTAAACTTTTCACTGCACTCCTTTGAGTACATCTGACAATAAAGCTAATTCTAAGATGTAAGTGGGAATGTATAGGATTTGTAGAGAGAAAGCTCAGGCTCTTAAAATATCTTGGACAGTTAAAGCACAGCTAAGGCTTTATTGAGTTGAAGGAGACTATTTGGAAGAAAATAACATTCTCAGGCACCTACCTTCCTTGTGGATTGGTTATTTGAATTTTACAATCCCAAGATTTAGCATTTGTGGGATTGACTGACTTGAACTCAACAGATAAAAGTTATCAGGGAAAATCTACTGATTTAAATTAGTTCCGAGTAAGAGTTAAAAGCCATAAATCACTGCATAGACACTCTTGCAATCCTAAAGTTCTTCTGATCTTAACTTCTCATCCAGAATATTCCCTATGATCTAGACATTGTCTCAGCACTCCTGACAGTGAATCTTCTTGTAAAAGCTTTAACGCCTGAAGAGATTTTCATTGATTCATTAAAGTCCTTTTATGAGTCCTTTGAAGAAGTGAGTTCATACTCTGAAATCTTTCTGATGCTTTGCTCAATTTCTTTGTCCTAAAATTGAGAGTACGGCCAAAGAATTCCAATTTGCCATTGTCCTGGCAAATTTTCTTCACCAAAAAATATCATGAAAGGGAAAAGTATACTGTCCCTAGAGTGAGGAACTGAGAAAATCAATATTGGTGTTGGGGAAATTGATGGAATTAAATGTTGATAAATCTACAGAGCTTTATAAATTATATCCCAGAGTATTTGAGGAAGTGGCCCTTGAAATAATGGATGCATTGTGGTCATGTTTCATGATTATACTCTGGAATAAATCTTATAGATTGGAGAGTAGTTAATGTAACCCCTCTGTTTGAAAAAGGAGGTTGAGGGAAATAAATGAAATATCGACCTGTTAGCCTGACATCAATAGTAGGGCAAGTATTGGTGTTCATTACCAAACAGGAGCAGGGACATCTTATGGCAATTGTACACAACCTTTGTGAAATCACACCTAGGGTTTTGAGTGCAGGTCTGGTCTCCTTATATGAAGAAGAATGTTCTAGCTATGAAGTGAATGCAGCAAAAGTTTACCAGGCTGATTCCCGGGATGGCAGGACCAACATATGAAGAGAGTTTGGATCAGTTAGGATTGTATTCACTAGATTTTAGAAGAATGAGGGGGAATTTCATAGAAACCTTAAAATTCAACAGGACTGGACAGGGTAGGTGCAGAAAGGATAATTCCGATGGCTAGGGAGTCCAGACCGGGATCACAGTCTAAATAACTGGGTTAGAGCATTTAGGACTGAGATGAGGAGAAATCTATTCACCCAGAGATTGGTGAGCCTGGGAATTCTCTGTCACAGAAAGCAGTTGAGGCCAAAACATTGAATGTTTTCAAGAAGGAGTTAGATATAGTTCTTAGGGTTGAAGAAATCAAAGGATTTGGAGAGAAATAGAGTGCAGGGTACTGAATCAGATGAGCAGCTTAATGCACTGAATGGCTTACTTCTGCTTGTATTTTCTATGTTTCTATGTTACAACAAGGAGCATATCACTTTGCAACATTAGCGTCATGTACAATGTAACATTTAACATAGCTCGATAGTTAATATGCAGTGTGATCTGAAATTCCATTCAAATCTAAAGAACAATGCCCCCGCCCCCAACATTAAAACCAATCAAACCTACCAAACCATGTATTTTATCATCTAAAAGGGCATAGTTAGCAGAATCCTGGGAACACCACTATCTGCAAATCTCTCTCCCGCTCCCACACCCACACCAGTCTAACAGGACTCCATTCCCATTAGCACTGTGGCTGAAATATCACTTTTTAAAAATACTTTTAAAAATACCCCATATAATTTTCCAGGTGAAGCCAAGAGAAGTAGTTGATGTAACAAACAAATGAAGACAGCACACAACACACAGCATAGGGTGTTGCAAAGCTGAAAAAAATGTTTTTAGAGATTCCACCTCACTGAAGACACCTCAGGCTAATCAACATCCAACAACCTGCATTGTAAGTTCTAAATGTATTTTGACAGCAGTGACAAATTTCACCACAGCATCTTAGACAATCCACAATATTTTCAAACAATCAACAACACTCTAAACAAAACTACCCACAACCTATTGTAAAAATAAGTCAATTCAATTTGTTTCCCAATATAAATGAATATTATAACAAGTTTCAGGATCTGCATCTTTGCCAAAAAACAGTTCTTCCTTGGGCTTATCTGTGTGCCAGGTTTTGGTCTAATTTATCCATTAGTTTTTGAGGTAATTATTTATAGACACAGACCAATGGGCAAAAATAATCTGTTCATTTTCAGTGTTTTTTTTGCTGAAGTTTGTTACCATTCTTATTGTTGGCTAGATTATCCTAACTTGCTGAAATATAGTGAAGTTGGGTTGTTAAGGAATTTTGTGACTTAAATGTTTGATGCTTTAAAAAAATGTTTTATTCACTTCAATTTTATCAATTGTTCAAAATTGTGCATCTCTATTTCTTATATCTTCACGGACCTTAACCACGCATTGTGTGAATAAGATTGTCCTCATATTATTTCTACTTATTTTTTAACCAAATACTTTAAATCTGTGCCATCTTGTTCTCAATCCTTTCCTGAGTGGAAACATTGTTTCCCCATTTATTTTGTGCAGACTTCATTTGAACACCTCTATCAGATCATCTCAAATTTTATCTTCTCCAACAAAAACAATCCAGAGTTATCCAATTTACCTTCATAATTGAATTTATCACATCCCTATAATCATTCTTGTAAACCTCTTCCACATTCTTTCCAATAGTTCACATCTTTTCTATAATGTGGGGCCAAGAACTATATGCCGAACTCCATATGGGGCTGAACAATTCTCTGATATAAGTTCAAGATAACTGCTGTACTAATGAAGTCCTGTTAATAAAACCTGGGATACTGTATGCTTTATTAACTGCTCTGTTAACTTACCCTGCTGTGGAGTTGCCAAGAACATCTCCATGCTTCCACTTCTTGACTTCAAACAGTTGCCGAACATTAAACAGATCCTCGTTCACAGCAAACTATCCAGCCTTGAGGACAACGCCGACCACAACACCACAGAACCCTGCCATAGCAACCTCTGCAAGACATGCTAGACCATTGATATGGATGCTACCATTACAAGTAGGAACAACACCCACCATGTACACAGCAGTTACTCATATGATTTTGCCTATGTCGTCTATCTCATATGTTGCAGGCAAGGATGCCCCAAGGCATGGTACATTATTGGCAAGACTGTGCAGCCGCTATGACAATGGATAAATGGACATCGTGCAACAATTGCCAGAGAGGGATGTTCCCTCCCAGTCGGGGAACACTTCAGTGAGCAAGAACATTCAGCCTCCGACCTTCAGGTGACCATCCTCTAAGGCAGTCTTTGAGATACACGGCAATGTGAAATTGCCGAGCAGAAGCTGATAACCGAGTTCCATACCTTTAAAGACAAACTCAACGGTGATCTTGGGTTCATCTCACGCTACATGTGACTGCACCACATTGTCCCGTATCTGCAAAATCTTCCTTACCGTCCTATTTTGACACCATCACCTTGATAAATTGTTATGATCTCTCTACCTTAGCTAGTTTGTATAGCTTTGGATTATTTATTGCTTTGGTTAGATCCTCGCCATGCGACTCTTATATCTATCATGTTATTCCAGTCAAATAAACCCGAATAAACTGTGGATGCTGTCAATCAAGAGGAAGAGCGGAGCTGTTGGGAGTGGGCAGTGGTTCTGGTGGTAACTGTGAAGAAAAATCAGAGTTAACGTTTTGGGTCCAGTGATCCTTCCTCTGGTTTTTCTTCACAGATGCTCCCAGCGGCTTCTGGGCTTTTCCAGCGGCTTCTGTTTCTGATCCATGTTATTCCAGTCTAATGGTTTGTCTCCAGCACCACCTTATTTTAAAAATTTTTTTGTAATTATCTCTCTGCCTCATTAATTGGATTATAGGTCATCTCTTCGGTTGTTATTCAGCTACTGACACTTTACTCGCACTCAAGAGTACAGCACAGCAGGTCAAAAGCACAGCAGGTCAGGCAGCATCCAAGGAGCAGGAGAGTAGACATTTTGGGCAAAATCCCTTCTTCAGGAATGCTGCCTGACCTGCTGTGCTTTTCCAGCACCACACTCTCGACTCTGAGCTCCAGCATCTGCAGTCCTCACTTTCTCCTACTTTACTCACACTGTCTAACATCCTCGGTCACCTGCAGAGACTTATTATTCGACATTCCACTCACACCATTTGTATGGCCTTTTGAGCTCTCTGCCTTAGATCTCACTTTCTATAAATTCTGTGTTCTGTGTGCTTCGCCCTTGCTACACCTGATGAAGGGGCTCTGCTTCAAAAGCTTATGATTTCAAATAAGCCTGTTGGGCTATAATCTGATGTCGTGTGATGTTGAACTTATGCTGCCACATGCAATGCTGTATGTATGTGCACATTTAGGCCCCTCTGCTTCTGCATGCCATTTAGAGTTGTATCCTTTATTTATATCATTCTATATGTCCTTTCTACCAAAATATATCATGTCACATTTCTCTGCATTGAATTTCATCTGACATTTATCTGCTGATAAGATCAACTTGTCAATGTTGTTTTAAAGGTCTCACAGTTTACAATGGCTCCATGTTTAGTATTCAGCAGTATAGTGTCCTTAGGTATTTCCTTTTATATTTGTGGAGGGAAAGCAGAAGAAGATTGGCAAGAATAATGCACGGAGTTTGGAACAGACCAGGTACTGGTGTCTAGTTCCGTCATAGGCACTGATGCTTTTGTCTACAGATTCAGGTGGTCATAACCTACCTTGTTGACTTACTGATGTTTGAAAATCCTACCTACATCAGACCTACCACCCAGCTGCAATAGATATTTTACTTCTAGTATCTGTCAGTGGGCACTCCTTCACACAGCTTTAGGTGAAATTTACAGTATCTGCCAATCTGAATACACCAGCTTCAAGCAAGCAATACTTTGTATGAACATCTGAGTTTATCTACTCTGCAGATGTTGTGCTATCAATGTTCACAGACTGTATACATTTACTCAGCTAGAAGTTAAATATGTTTTAAGCCCCATGCAGGAATGTAATGAGCTTTCTCAATAGGAGAGAATATAATTCTTGCAGTTTGCAGCTGATGCGAAATGTAACATGCAAGTCCGTGATTTTCAGTGATCAATCTAAACTCTGTTTTAAAATATTACACAATCACAGAACTGTCCACAGGTCAAAACCAGAGCTCAGAATGGTTGATAACTGTGGTATTTTACTAGCTGACCACTCCTGGTTGTTGTGGTATTTGCCATCTCTAGCAGTATGTGGTAGAGTTGTTAGAGGTAGATTACTGCCTCCATTCCTACAGTGTCTTTGCTATGTCTTGAGCCTCTCTAGTGGAGGGGTTGCATTACCAGGAAGTATCTACAGAAAAGGCACTGTTCTTAGATAATAAAAAATCTTCTTGCTTGACAGAAATATGCACAACTTCAATTAGTCAGGCATAAATACTAGGGCATGAAGGAGCTGACATAGACACATCTGCTCCCTCTGAAGACAAGAATAAGACACCTTGTCACCATCTATAGACGGTATATGACATCAGTAGAATGAGTAGAGCCAATGAGCATTAACTCCTTTAGAACTATAACCTTACACAAAAGACACTTTTACTTTAGTCCAGCATTAAGTACTCTCAGAAAATATTTCAGGCCAAAGCAAAATGTGATTATCGAGCAATATATGTTTGACCGATGATGTCAGAGAGATAATAAACCCATTAAATAATACTCAGCAACATTTCAGCAATGGGATTCTATATTTAAACTAAACAAGCAATGTGCGAATTTGCTGTCAATTGCTAGGATCAGGTCACACCTACTGAAGAATAATGATTTAACCACAAATAAAGGACCCACAATTATGGTAGTCTAAAATAAATTTGTCATGTTAGCTTTGAAAAGGTTACATAGCAATGTTTCCTTAGATGTAGTGCTGCAGACACAGCTTACCTCACTAGCTCAATTACAAGGGCTGTGGCCAAAGAGAACTAGGTCGACACCATCATGGTCAGATCCCTTCAAAACTGTGTCCCAAGACTGGAAATGTTAATTGAGTCACAATGCTCTATCAAGCTTGAGAGCGAAAGTGTAATCTTTATTTAAAGAGGAACCATTTTGGGAAAATATGAAGGTTGTTTGAGAAGCAGTTCATCAACTTTATATGTGCAAGGATCAATTCCTGAGAGTTGGGCATAGCATGTGTATACCATAACAAACAGGAATGCATCAAGTCATTTTAAGGAATGCTAAGCATAGATGATGGGCATTTCAATGCTGCTTCTTATTGATGTTTGCACAAAAATATATATTTTGAACAATAAACTCTACCATTGATACTTTTTACAAATTTCTCCCACCTCTGCAACACTGTTCAAATGTACATTGTCTCAATTATTTCAGTTTTTGAGAGAAGTCACAGTTCCAGTACACTACACAAAGTCACCCTGACAGGTTCACATTCTACTGAGCTGAAGTCTAAATCCTTGCAGGAGTAAACCATTTTGAAAGGCCTGGTTTCAAACTCCACCAGTTTATATATCAACATGATTGATGACCAGGACAAAATACGCCCTTTAAAGGGTACTGTCCTGCTCCTTGTACCGACACATCAATATTGCAGTATTCTCAAAATTAGAAAAAGCTGTTGATTGCAATCTGTGCTGAAATGTCAAAGCAGCTGAAATGACTAAAGACATTGAGCGAACACTCTCATGGTTTGAATCTATAATCATTGCACAATGAAGAAATGGTGAAATTAGATTGTATATTAATACATTAAGGTGGTCAATGAAGCTATCATTCCAAACAAGTAACTACTTCCTCCAATCCAATAACTATTGACATCATTTCCATGACTCCATAGGCCTCATAGTAAGTAATGGAGATATCATCAAATATCCCCAGCAGCGTTTGATACTCACATTGTATATTGAAGAAATAAAGCAGTACATGATTAGTTATTATTAACAGTGCTCACTTGACTCATAAAATACATTTTTACATTTAATAAGAACAAATTCACATTTTCTACACTTGAGATTGACTTTCTACAGTCCAAAGTGACAGCAGCTGAAGTAAAGCCTATACATGGTAACATCAAAGATATTGATATGCTCCTGATCCCATCTAACATGGAAGAGTTGGCAACATTCCTTAGTGTCAACAATGTTTAGCACAAAAAAAATCCTAAAATCACACTGCAAATTAAAAATTGAAATTTAAAGGTGAGGATAGCTTTCCAAAATTCACATGCCTTCAACACACATGGAGATGTATATGATGTCAGATGGGTGAGAAATGGAATTGGAGCTGTACTGTCACAGTATGTTGAAGGAAATGAATGACTCATACATCACAACCATTGTCACAAACTGAGAGCATGTACACTTCTGAAGAGAGAGAAGCACTATACTACATCTGTGCATGTGAGTATTGGTACGTGTGATTGTATTGTAAAAGAACAATCTTTGCGCTGATCACTTAGTGCCGACTACATTGTTAGATACATCAGGAAGAGATCACCGAACTCTATGCACCTACAGATGTCCAGATCACTTTCACCAATATAACTTGAAGTCGAGTATCTTGTAGGTTCATACAATGAATAGCTTGGATTCTTAGTAACACTAGTGTCGCAAATAGCAGCAGCCATAGGGAAGAATACATTGGCAAGTGGACAAATGGAAGAGAAACTCAACCTCAAATTATCTTTGTATCTCAAAAACTATTTCTGCACTTAGAGAAGACAAGCAAGTTGAATTGCAGTAAATTATTTGATGTATTTGAGGACAAGTTTATATTTGGTTAAACAGGGGAAAAGATATTGGTGCTGGATTAAGTGGGCTATGGTGAGAAATCTTGGAGAATCACATGAGAAGTCAGACAAGGCCTTTCTGGTTGCTCACAGGGGTAACTCGCAGGAAACCCAGTCCCTTTATTCCGAAAGTTGTCACAAATGTTCAAGATTTTATAAAGCTCCCCAGTTTATCTGATTTTTAGATTAGATTACTTACAGTGTGGAAACAGGCCCTTCGGCCCAACAAGTCCACACCGACCCGCCGAAGCGCAACCCACCCAGACCCATTCCCCTACATTTACCCCTTCACCTAACACTATGGGCAATTTAGCATGGCCAATTCACCTAACCCACACTATTTTTTTGGACTGTGGGAGGAAACCGGAGCACCCGGAGGAAACCCACACAGACACGGGGAGAATGAGCAAACTCCACACAGTCAGTCGCCTGAGGCAGGAATTGAACCTGGATCTCTGGTGCTGTGAGGCAGCAGTGCTAACCACTGTGCCACCATGCCACCCAATTTCAGACCCAAGTTGATAAAAAAAACATGAACCAGGTCTCTATCCTGAACTAGAATGACTATTTATTACAAATATTAGACTCTAGACATGGGTAAAATACTATCAGCGAGCAACACCACAAATTAAAACTCTTATCCCTTTATATATTCTCCTTACACACAGGGAACAGGGAAAAAAAAGGTTATGGACAGAAGGGTGAAATTTGAAGGACAGTTCAGTAGTCTTCGTTCTCAGTTTCTGTTGTTGAGTTGATTGTTTTGACTCTTCTGCTGGCCAGCTCCTAGTTCAATCATCTTTCTTCAGATACTTCTACTGTTTGATAAAAGACATAATGTGGCTGGTGCACTTATTAAAAGTCTCTGACTTATCAGCTAAAAGTCAAAGCTCGCAGTAACATTGTGGGAATGATAAATAGGTTTTCTCTAGTTTTACAGTGAGTTTTAACTGTGCCAAATAGTGAGACTACTCCTGAGCTGGGGAAGAATTGGACAGTCTTTCTCTCCCCGTAAGTTGTTCCCAGCTTCAAGTTGTTGTGTTACTGAGAACCAATCACAGAGTTGTTAGTAGGTAAAAAGGTATCTATTGTCAATAACTCGTCACTAGTCCATATACCAGTTAACTTCTTATTGTCAGCAAAACCTGCGCCTGTACATCCCCTTGGCATCAAGTTGTCTGCAACTCAAACTTCAATACTGCTGGTTCAAACAGTTGTTTACATGATGCCTGTAATGGGTGTCAAGTTATTTGCTTTCAAAAAATATAGCTGCAGCTTCAGGCACTAGTTTTAAAATAGATCTTTATCATTTCAATTTACATTTATTTTCAAAAATGCAAAATAAAGAGTTCTTACGTGCCTCTATCTTTAAGGAAATGAAACATCACTTCAAACATGCATTTCATTACAAAATGTGAAACACAAACAACAAAACAAGACTTACATGTATTAATTCTCCTTCCCCCGCCTTCTATGACCTTACGCAGTCTTAGCATTTCTTAAACATTTAACTTGTTCTAACATTACGCATTTTGGGCATTGCAGTTGTATTATCATCCCCAATAACATAATTAATATGTACATTAAATGATTGCAATGAAAGAGTACATTTGAATGGACTAGTGAGTAGATTTATTAAACTTTTCAATGAGGCTAGTGAATTACAATCATTGCAAATTAATATTTCCTTGTTTCTAAGTAGATATAGATTTCAAAATGCTGAAGAGCCAACCATGGTGTGTGGTTTGTCCTCTTGTTTTCCTCCCCTCCACTTCTCTCTCTCTTGCTCCATATCAGTTTCTCCCCCTCAGTATCTTCCCCTCTGTTTCTCCCAGTCTGTTTCTTCCTTCTGTGTCTCCTGCTGTGCCTCCCAGTCTATTACACCGCCTCTGTTTCATCCTCTGTTTCTCTGTCTCTGTTATTCCCTAGCTGTTTCTCCCTTTTTGTTCTCTCCCTCTCTGTTTCTCCCTCATTTTTACTTGCTCTCAGTTTTTACCACAAGGATCCAAACTCTTTATTTCTTTACACACTGTCTGATTCTCATTCTATTTGTCCCTCTCTCCCTTTCTTCCCCTCTGTTTCTCACTGTTTGTTTTTCCCTTTAAGGGACTCCCTCTCACTTTCTACTGCTAAGATTCAATCTGTTTCTCCCATTTACTTTCCCCCAGTCTCTTTCTCCACCTGTCCACTTCTCACCCTCTGTTTCTTCCCAATTATTTCTATGGGGGCTCTATTTCTCACCTTCTCCTTGTCTGTTTCTCTCTCACTGTTTCTCCCCCTCTGACCTTTCCCTCAGTGTCTCCCACTCTGTTTCTTCCTCTCTATTCCTCCCTCCCTCTTTCTCCCACTCTCTATCCCTCTCTCTGTTTCTCCACCTCTGTTCCTCCCTCTCTCTTAATCCTCTTATGTTTCTCTTCCTCTGTTTCACCAGCTGTTTGCGTCTCATCTTTTATCCTTTCTCCACCTGTTTCTGGCTTTCTATTAGTCCTTTAACACTTCTCTCCCTCTGTTTCACCACCTTTTTGCCCCCCTCTGTTTGTTCCCTCCTTTTCTCTTTTCTATTTCTCCCTCCCTGTTGCCCTACCCTGTTTCTCCCTCTCTGTTAGTCTCCCTCTGTTCCTAACTCTTTGTTAATCACCCCATTTCACCCTTTCTGTTTCTCCCTGTTTTTCTCAATCAGTTCCCCACTCTCTCTTTCTCCCCTTTTTTCGATCCTCTATTTCTACCTCCCTGATTTTTCACCTCTGTTTCTCTCTCTTTATTTCTCTCTCAGTCTCCCCCTTTGTTTGTTTGCTTAATTCTCTTACTTCTTTCTCTCCTCTCTCCCTGTTGCTCTGTCTGTGTTTCACCCTCTCTGTTTCTGTCTGACTGACAACCCTCTGAGAAATTCCTTGTTATTCCCATTTTAAATCATTGATCCCTTATTCTGAAATGATGTCCTTTAGTTTTAGGTTCCACTGCCTTCCCTGTTTCAGGCTAAATTTCTGCTCTGCATTTATCCTGTGTTATTGTTTCCATAAGATCGCCACTCATATTTCCAAACTCTGGGAGGTTTAGACTCAACCTGCTCTATCTTTCTAAATAAGATGCTCCCTTCATTCTAAGAATCAATCTGGTGAGCATTCTCCAAATTGTCTCCCATGCAAATACACTGCTCCTGAAATAAAAATATCAAAATTGGACACAGCAATGGGTGTATCCTTGATTTTCTGTTTACCTGTAACAAAACATCTCTGGTTTAACATTTGATTCTCCGTTCAATAAAGGCCAACATTATATTTGCTTTCACAGGTACTTGCAGTACCTACATGTTAATTTTTTGTGTTTCATGTATGAAATAATCCCATTATTTTTGTGTCTGGCAATTGGATGTGGGCTGATTTCAGAGCCTCCAGTTCCAAATAGTGGTAAGTGTATGGATTGGCCAGCAGTTTAGAAGGCCTGCCTCCTTTTCTGTTGATACTAGCATAGTTTAACTCATGGTTGCCAGGCCCTTCATGTTCTCACTGCCTTCACACCCAACCATGCCTTCAAACCCTCTTATATCTCCAATTCCCAGGTATATTCTATGCCCAAAATGTAGGAAAATTCAAACTGACCAATTGTTGTCTCATCAGCCTATGCTTGATCATTAGTAAAGTGATAGAAGAATGATGAGCAGTGCTATCAAGCAATACTTGCTTTGTAATAATGTGCTTAGTGATGTTCATTATGGTTCTGCTAACGTCATTCAGCTCCTGACCTCACTACAGCCTTGGCTGCTTTCAAACATGAAAAAAAGAGCTGAACTCCAGAGATGAGATGTGAGTAACTGCACTTGACAGAAGGCTGAAGGAGTCCTAACAAAACTGGAATCAGTGGGAATCTGGGAAAACTCTCCACTGCTTGCAGTCTTACATAGCACAAAAGAAGATGGCGGCGATTTTGGAGCTCAGTCATCTCAGTGTCAAGCCATCTCTACCTTGGGCTCCTCAGGATAGTGTCCTGGGCCCAACCACCTTCAGGTTTATCATAAGGTCAGAAGTGAGGATGTTCACTGATGATTGTACAATGTTCAGCACCATTCACGATCAATATCATTGCGATTACAATTGTCCAGAAATTGAATTCGGTTAGCCATATAAATACTGTGGCAAGAAAAGCAGGTGAGAAGCTGAGATCCTGAAGACAGTACTCCACTTCCTGATTCACCAAAGCCTGTCCACCATTTTCAAGTCAGGAATGGGATGAAATACTTTCCACTTGCCTCGATGACCAGAGTGGCAACAGTGTTTGCCATTTGCAAGATGCACTGTAGAAATTTAACAAGGTACCTTATACAGCACCTTCCAAACTTAAAACCACCAGCATTTCGAGGGACAAAGGTGTCAAATTCATGAGAACATCACCATCTGCACATTCCTCTCCAAGCCACCTACTATCCTGAATTGGAAATATATCACTATTCCTTCATTGTCATTGGGTCAAAACCCTGGGACTCACTCCTTCATAACATTTTGTGACTCCCAAAAATAAATGGACTGCAATGGTTTAAAATGCAGCTCAACACCACCAACCTCTCAACAGCAATTATGAATGTGCAGTAAATGCTGGCTTAACTAGTGAAATACACATTACGTGAATGAATCAAAACAATCACTTATAAATGTTTACCAATCACATGTATTTGCTGCGTACAGAACACACAGGAGTCATGTATGAACTCACGAATGTCTTTGAAATACTCACAAAAATAAAAGAAAATCATGTTCTTAACATTCTCTAGAAGACAACTACCCTTCTTACATTCTCAAATACTGTCAATCAAATACTGATACTGACAGTCCCATTAAAGAAAATGTTAATTCTCTGAAGACCATTTTTTTAAAAGAAGAGGATCCCTACAATGTGAAAACAGACCACTTGGCCCAACAGGTCCACACCAACTCTCTGAAGAGTATCCCACCTAGACCCACTCCCCTACCCTTTCCTTTTAACCTATGGCTAAATCATCTTAGCTACACATTCCTGGACACTTTGGGTAATTTAGTATGGCCAATCCACCAAATCTGCGCATCTTTGGACTGTGGGAGGAACTGGAGCACTCAGAGGAAACCCACACAGACACAGGGAAAACATGTATACTCCAAGGCTAGGTCCCTAGGACCCAGGAATTGAACCTAGGTCCCTGGTGTTGTGAGACAGCAGTGCTAACTACTGAGCCTCTGTGCCACACAATTTATAATTAACTAAGTAAAAACACAAAGCCAAATAGAAATAAACTTATTAATTTCATATAACTATGAGTCAAACAAACTTAGCAGTGTCTTTCTGTGAAAAAGGTTCCCCATTGCACTGAATTCAATGCCTTTGAACTCTATCAAACATTCATAATGAGGCCATTTGGCAAAACAGATATTTAGCCATCTGCGCAGCCTATTTTTTGACACATTTGCCAAATTGAATACTTAAAAAAAAATTTATGAAAATTTGAAGGGTTTGTCAATGCTATTATATGGCTCATTGTTTCTGTATCTGTTAGGTATAGGAAGCAGGATGACCAACTTGTTTTAAGCAAAATAAGAAAGTTTTACTATGATGTGGATGATGACATTAGAGTGGAGAAGATACGATGGTGACCATAAGAGGGTTGTGGTGGTGTGGGGTACTGCGATCGGTGGCAGGGGTGGGAGGAGAATGAGGTTTTCTAGTCACCATAAAAGTGGTGAGGGGACAAGATGTTGGGCAAACAGAACTTGCGACTTATTGTGTGGAATCATATATTTATCAACGCTTTCCTGGTTGATTCATAGACTTGCAGTACAATAATCAAGCAAACTCTCTCTGGTGGCTGATGGTCATAAGGGACATACGACAAGAAAGAGGCAACAGTCAACCTCCAGTCGTCCTTGAAATCTTTTCCATTCATTCACAGGTTGTGGACATCACTGACCAGGCCAGCATTTATTGTCCATCCCTAATTGCCCAGAGAGCAGTTAAGAGTCAACCACATTGCTGTGGGTCTGGAGTCACATATAGGCCAGACCAGGTAAGGATGGCAGTTTCCTTTGCTAAAGGACGTTAGTGAACCAGAAAGGTTTTTTTTCCTTACAATTGATTCAGGGTAATTATTAAACTTTATAATTCTAGATTTTTATTGAATTCAAATTCCACCAATTCCCATGGAGGGACACAAACCCAGGTCGCCAGAACATCACCTGGTTCTCCAGGTTGCTAGGCCCAGCGATATTACTATTAGGCTATCATCTCTCCTAAATACAAGACAAAAGCTGTTCCTTAAAGGACTTTAAGACTCAAAATAAGGGACAAGCTCTTAAAATACTGGACAAAAGAACATCATGACTGGAAAAGAGCTTCAAAGTTTCAGCAATGTGTTGACATTAAATCAATTTGGAAATAAAACCAGACGATCCTCTAGAGACATTCATATTTGTTTCTCCACACTACAGAATGTAACCCCTCAAATAGAGCTCTGAAGCATCTGAATCCTTACAAGTCAATTTACTGATCTCTTACCCTCTAAAGACAGAAACATTGAAGACATAACTTATCGAATATTATGATATTAAAGCTGGCAAGAGCTTTTAAACTTACTTGCCAGGATGTTCCTACTACTCCAACAGGCGTCCCTAATGTACTGACATACCTAATGTGGCTCCCAAAGCATTAAGGAACCAAATCACCTCCATAGAAATAACAATAGAAGGGAAATTTGGAGCAGGCATTTAAAGAGTGAACCCAATGTTACTGGGCATGGTCAGTCAAGTTTCTGGACTCTGTGAAAATGGAATGGCAGCAGGAATTGGAAACAAGTGTAAGAATGCAGCCCAGCATTTTCTCCTTCTCAGGCAGGTTTGCTCATTGTTGGGAGACAACATTTAATCCCTTCATTTCCTCCAGGTAACATTCTTTCCCATCTATTATTGTATCATCAGAAAATGTGGCTAGAATATACTCAGTCTCTTCATCCAACCATTGATTTAGCTTGTCAATAGCTGAGGCCCCACTGATTGCTGTGGCACCCCACAGGGTACAGTATGCCAACCTGAAAATGGTCCATTTATCCCAACTCTCCAGTTTCTGTTTCTAAGCCAGTTCTCTGTCCATACTAATATCTTACCTCAGCATCACGAACTATTGTCCAGTCATATTTTTTGTGACATCTTATCAAATCCCTCTTAGAATTTAATGTACTACATCCTGAGACAGGTAATTATGTTTAAACAAAAGGAAGCATTTATTTCCCATGTATATTAATGACTTGAATGAGGGAAGTGAATGTACTATTACAAAGTTTGTAGACGACACAAAAATGACACAGCAAGTGAGGATGACACAAAAAGGGATACAGACAGAATAAATGAATTGGCAAAATCTTGACAGGTAGAATATAATGTGGGAAAATCTGAGGTTGTGCACTTTGGCAGGAAGAATAGAAAAGTTGAATATTATTTAAATGGTGAAAGACTGCAGAAAACTGCAGCACAGAGCGATTTTGAGGCCCTTCTGCATAAATCACAAAAAGCTACAGCCACATTCAGTAAGTAATAGGGAAGGGAAGTGAAAAGTTACCCTTTAGTTCAAAATGAATAGTGTATAAAAACAGGGAATCCTTGCTAAAATTATAAAAAGCACTTATTCAACACCAAGACTACTGTATTGGTTCCTTTCTCTAAGAAAAGATAGACAGGCATTTGAGGCAGCCCAGTGAAGGTTCAATGGATTGACCCATGAATGGAAATATTTATGAGGAGAGGTTAAGTAGGTTAGACCTGTACTCATTTGGGATTAGGAGAATCTGAGGTGATTTTATTGAAACATGTAAGATTCTCAGTGAACTTGACAGGGTAGATGCTGAGAGGTTGTTTTTCCTTGCTGAAGAGACTATGGAGAGACGGTATAGTACAGAGTAAGGGCTCACCCAGTTTGGAAGGAGATGAGGATGAATAAAGGGTATTAAATATATTGATGTAATTTAATGTGAAACTTCTGACTTACAGAAGGGTATTTAGAAGTGCCACTTCAATGTCCCTCATGGTCTGGGCTTAACCCACTTGTTCAAGCAAAATAAAACTTTTTTTTTATTCACTCATGCAACATGGACATCGGTTGACCAGTAATTGTTGGTTGTTCCTAGTTTCCCTTGAGAGGGTGGGAGTGAGTTGCTTTCTTGAACAGTCCATGTGCTCCAGGCCAATTGGGAGAGAATTCCAGGACTTTGACCCAGCAACAGTGAAGGAACGGTGATGGAGTTTCAAGTCCAATATGCAATCATTGGCAAATAAAGTTCACCATTCGGAGCTCCTCAGATACTAAAGCAGACCATGATCTCTCCAGTATCTAGGCTTGGGCTGCCAACTGGCAAGTAACATTTGCGCCACGCAAATTCCAGACAATGCTTTTCTCCAATAAGAAACAATCCTACCATTGGTCTTGACGTTCACTGAATTCCCCCATGATCAACATTCTTGGGTTTACGATTGACCATAAACTCATTGGACTTTCTATATAAACACAGTTGCTATAAGAGCGGATCAGAGGCTAAGAATACTTCAGTGAGTAACTCACTTCCCGATTCCGCAAAGCCTGTCTGTCATTTTGCAAGGCAATGATCAGGAGTCTGATGAAATACCCCCCCTTGCCTGAATGAGTGCAGCACCAGCACCACTCAAGCTCATCCAGGATATAGCAGCCTGCTTCATTGACATCGCATCGACAAGAAGCACCCACTCCCTCCATCTCTGATGCTCAGTAGCAGCAGTGTCTACTAACTAAAAGATGGACAGCAGAAATTCATCAAAGACATTTAGACAGCAGCTTCCAAACACATGAACACTTCTATCTTGAAGGAAAAGTGCAGCAGGTACATGAGAATACCACCACTTGAAAGATCCCTTCCAAGTCACTCTTGATCCTGACTTAGAAATATATCCATCTGATGGAGGAGCTGTGCTCCAAAAGCTAGTGCTTTCAATTAAACCTGTTAGATTATAACCTGGTGTTATGCGATTTTTAACTTCGAAATATATCACCTTTCCTTCATTGTCACTGAATTCCGTACCGAAAGGCATTTTGGGTCAACCTACCACACATGGACTGCAGTAATTCGGGAAGGCAGCTCACCATCCACCTTCTCAAGGGAAACTAGTGATGAGCAAGAAATGCAAGCCATGAGTGAGTAAAGATGGCAAGTGGTTTCTAGGGGAGCTTGCAGATGGTGATGTATCTGCTGCCCTTGTCCTCTAGATGGGAGTGGTCGTTGGTAAGGAAGACACACCATTCTGCACTGCGGTGTGTAGCTAGAACACTCTGCTACTAATGAGTGTCAGTGGTGTAGGGATTAGATGTGGTGCCAATCAAGTGAGCTGATTTGACCTGGATGATGTCAAGCTTTTTGAATGTTGTTGGAGCTGCACTCATCCAGGCAAGTTAGGAGTATTCTATTTAAAGGTAGACAGACTTTGAGGTGTCTGGAGGTGAGTTACTTATTGCACGATTTCTAGCCTCTGACCTCTTAGCCACTGTATTTATATGGTAAATCTAATTGAGTTTCTGGTCAGTGGTAACCTCCAGGATATGGACTGGAAGGGATTCAGGTAATATTGAAGTCAAGGAGCAATTGTCTCTTATTCGAGATGGTCATTGCTTGGAATTTGTGTGGCACGAATGTTGCTTGCCATTTTTCAGCTGAAGAAATTTGAATTATTTTGAATTAATAGGAATTAACTGAATCTTTATCCTATGTATGCTAACTTGAAATTGTCCTAACTTCTAAAAACAATTTAACAGTTAACTCATCCCAATTTTGCTATTTCATGTCAAAGACAATTTTATTTAAGTTTTTACATCATCCAAAGTCACACGACACAGGGTTGTGGTCCAGCAGGTTTATTTGAAATCACAGGCTTTCGAGTGCTACTCCTTCAACTGATTAAGGAGATGTGCTCTGAAAGTTTGTGATTTCAAGTTAAACCTTTGGACTATAACCTGGTGTCGTGTGACCTTGTCCACCCCAGTCCAACACCGGCACCTCTGTCATTTTACATTGTAGTCACTGGGCTAGTTCCCACTTTTGATTATTGCCCAGTGTATCTGCTGTAGTAACATGAGAGAGTTGAGGCCTTATCAGAATTATGGTATGTGAGCATCGATGTGGAAGGGGCAGCAGGTTGTGCAGTATCGGGGAGCAGGAGTGTCCAGGTGAAGGGTCCCGACCTGAGATGTTGGCGCTCTTGTTCCTTTGGTTTTACATTTTGTGCTTTTCCAGCACTGGACACAGTTCTCTCGCTGTGGCCTAACCACCATTTTATAGATTTACAGCATCATCTCCCAGTTCTTAAATTTTATGCCTTGACTAATAAAGGCAGATATCCCATGTGCCACCTTAACCACTTTACCTATCCCACTACCTTAAGGGACAGGTGGACATACAAATCAAGATCCTGATCCTTACTGCTGCTTCATGTATTCCCTTGCCTTGTTTATACTGTCCAAGTTCATCATACCACACTTGCCCAAAATGAATTCCAATTCTTTTGCCATTCACCCAAAATTAGTCTCCTTTGATTCTTGACTATGCTGCCTATGTGATCAATTTCTCCCTATCTACGCAAGTAGCTAAGTTTCTAAACTCCCCAGAGCTTATCCACCATGTCCAAGTCCCAGTCAGTGTGATCAACACTCTCCACTTATGTGGATGAGTGCAGATCGAACAACACTTCAGAAGTTCAACACCATCCAGGACAAAGCAACTGCTTGATCACCCATTTACCAACTTGAATACTCACTGATTCACTCCAGCAATGCACAGTGGCAACAGTGTGCATCGTCCACATGATGCACTAAAGTTACTCACGAAAACGTTTTTGACAGCACCATTCAAACCTGTGACCTCTACTGCCTAGAAGAGCAAAGGCATCACCTAACAGTTCCTTTTCGAGCTACACACCATCCGTACTTAGATCTGTATTGCTATTCCTTCATTGTCACTGAGTCAAAGTCAACATGGATTTGTACTTGGGAAATCATGTCTCAGGAATGTGATTGAGTTTTTTGAAGAAGTAACAAAAAGGATTGACGAAGGCAAAGCGGTGGATATGATCTATATGGACTTCAGTAAGCTGTTCAACAAGGTTCCTCATGGGAGACTGGTTAGAAAGTTTAGATCTCATGGATTACAGGGCGAATGAGTCATTTGGATACATGACTGGCTCGAAGGTAGAAGACAGGGTGGAAGGTTGCTTTTTAGACTGGAGGCCTGTGACCAGTGGAGTGCCACAAGGATGGGTGCTGGGTCCATTACTTTTCATCATTTATATAAATGATTTGGATGTGAACAGGTTAGGTATACTTAGTTTGCAGTTTGCAGATGACACCAAAATTGGAGGTGTAGTGGACAGTGAAGCAGGTTACTGCAGAGTACAACGGGATCCTGCTCAGATGGGCCAATGGCTGTGAAGTGGCAGATGGAGTTTAATATGGATAAATGCGAGGGTGCTGCATTTTGGAAAAACAAAGCAGAGCAGGACTTATACACTTAATGGTAAGGTCCTCAGGTGTGTTGCTGAATAAAACAACCTTGGAGTGCAGGTTCAAAGCTCCTTGAAAGTAGAGTCGCAGGTAGATAGGATAGTGAAGAAAGTATTTGTTATGTTTTCCTTTATTGGTTAGAGTATTGAGTACAGGAGCTGGGAGGTCATGTTGCGGTTGTACATGGCATTGGTTAGGCCACTTTTGGAATATTGTGTGCAATTCTGGTCTCCTTCCTATCAGAAGTATGTTTTGAAATTTGAAAAGGTTGAGAAAAGATTTACAAGGATGTTGCCAGGGTTAGAGGATTTGAGCTATTGAGAGAGACTGAATAGGCTGGGACTGTTTTTGCTGAAACGTTGGAGGCTGAGGGGTGACCTTATAGAGGTTTATAAAATCATGAGGGACATGGATAGGATAAGAAGACAAAATATTTTCCTGGCATGTGGGGAGTCCAGAACCAGAGGGCACAGGTTTAGGGTGAGAGGGGAAAGATATAAAAGAGACCTAAGGGGCAACTTTTTCACATAAAGAGGGTGATGCGTGCATGGAATGAGCTGCCAGAGGAAGTGGCTGAGGCCAGTACAATTGCAACATTTAAAAGGTATCTGGATGGGTATATTAATAGGAAGGGTTTAGAGGGATATGGGCCAAGTGCTGGCAAATGGGATTAGATTAGGTTAGGATATCTGGTCAGCATGGACGAGTTGGACCGAAGGATCTGTTTTCGTGCTGTACATCTCTATGACTCTATGTCTATTACAAACTGACTTGACTGTACAAAATTTTGAGTAAAACATAGCACCATCTGCTGACTGACCTCCAGTGTTCTATTGTAATGATTTAGACTGCAAGCAACCAATTCCCTCAGGAAAGATGGATTACTACTTAATATCTTGTTCTGTTCAAGTGAGGAGGGGGAGTTGTCTTCCATCTTATCTGCCTTCTAGGTTGGCCACAATAAAGAGTTTGTTTTGTTTTTTAGTGTGAGGTTATATCTCTCTAATAAATATATTATTACCTAATGTTTATTATATCAGTAAGGAACCAATTGTAAGGTTTAGATGAGTGGAAGAAAGAGCAAATTTATTATCTGCTAGCCCAAAGAAAAGTAGTATGGACATGACTTCAAATATACCTTTACAAATGCACAAATTAGCAAAGGGGTAAGCTAAGTTTAAAGGGAGATTAAAGGAACATACAACCCATAGTCCTTGGGTGCCTTTGAGGCGTACTTGTTTTTAGCCTGTGACTGTGATTGTTTAATTGATGTCTTTCATCTTCAGCAATCGCGAATATGGATGATTTCTTTAAGTTCTTGGTGCCACAAATTTCTTTCCAGTTTGTGTTGTCGGGCATTTTTCCTTATTGTAAGTTTAAGACGAAGAGCCTTCTCCAGTTCATTATGGTCACAAATCCATCTTCTTTGTTCTTCCAAATGCTGTTCCCTGAAAGACACCTGGTTTATGTATTCCAGACGCCTGTGTTCATTAATTACAAGCTTGATCATTGTGAGCAATGTCTTTCATTGTAAAGGTAATATTATGTACCAGTCCCTCAAAGTAATCAAGCAGGTGCAGCTGTTGCTGAAGAAGGCAAGTGATACGTTGGCCTTTGTGGTGAAAGGATTCAAGTACAGGAGAAGAGATAGCTTTCTATAATCATACAGGGTATTGCTGAAACCACATCTGGAGTAGTGAGAGCAGTTTTGGTCTCAGTCTCTGAGGAAGGATGTTCTAGCTATGGAGCGAGAGCAACAAAGGTTACTGGCCTGATTCCTAGGATAACTGGACTCACATATGATGAGAAACTGGATCAATATAGACTACATACTTTGGAGGTTAGAAGAATGAGATAGTAGTTCACAAAAACCTCAAATATTCTAACAGGACAAGACAGGGTAAACACAAAAAAGATGTTCCTGATGGCTGGGAATCCAGAACCAGGGGTCACAGTCTGAGGATATGTGGTAGGTCATTTAGGATAAAATGAGGAGAAATTCCTTCATTCAGAGAGTGCTAGGGCTATAGAATTCACTGCAACGAAAGCAGTTGAGGCCAAAACATTGAATGTTTTCAAGAAGTGAATAGATATAATTCTTAGGGATAAAGGGATCAAAGGACTGAGCAAAGTGATCAGCCAGGATCATATTGAATTGTGGAGCAGGCTCAAAAAATCAAATAGCCTACTCTTGCTACTCTTTTTATGTTTCAATGTATCCACCTTCAATAAAATCTGTTCTTCTATAACATGATGGGTGTTCTTGTACAACCCCATGCTATAGAAAAATAGCGCTTTAGAAACAGCGCTTAAAGTATTGGCGTTTTAAAAGTTCGTACTGTTGGATTCGAGTCCCCAGTTCGTCAATCACAGTGTTTGTGTTGAGAGATTACTTTGACACTTTGGAGCTACACTCTGAGTGATCTGATTTAACAGACCAGCATAGGTACCAGTCATATTGCCTGAGGCTAGATATTAGTCAAGGTCCAAAATGATAGGAAACAACATTTATATCACCACCAGCAGCTGTCTAGGAACAGCAGAGAGAGAGATGCAGCTCATAGACCATACCAGGGATACAGGGTCTGCAAGCAGAGGATACTCTTCCTTATAGTGTCTGAACACTGCTGCCTCAGAAAGCATAGGGTGTTGCGCCAGCTAGGAAAGATGTTTTCAGCTTGCTAAAACTAGACTTATTGCCAGTCAGAACTGGTCATTGAGCTTTCTAAGTGGCTGTCAAAATATCAACCCACTTTACATTTTCCTACTAATTATAACGATTATTAAAAGATGGCATCCACCAAATTGTTACAGTGCAGTGCCGGTAAACCAACCCATCATATCTGCACTGGTACTCTGAGCATTTTGACTCTTTCTAATATCTCTGTGCATTGTTTCTATTTCAAAAATTGCTGTCTCAATTAAACTTTCCTCCGCATACTTCAAGATAGTGCATTCCAGACCATAACTGTTTGCTCTGTGAAGAATCTATTTTCTCACTCTCACATTTGCTTGTTTTGCAAAGCATTTTATAACTCTTCCTCTTCAAGGAAAACTGGCTCAACATCTCCAAACTGTCCCCTTAATTGAACTATCTCTGGAACTATTCTTGTAAATGTCTTTTGCACTCTTTCTAACACTATCACATCCTTATTATAATGTGGCACACAGAACTGTACATAACATTCCAATTGAGGTCTAACCAGTGTCTTATTCAAATGTACCATAACCTTCAAGCTCTTAAACTTATTTGTGATCCTATTTATGAAGCTTGGAATACTGTATGCTTTATTAACATTGTCCTGCCATATTAAATAACTTATGTACATAATAGTAAGGCTGCAGTAATGAGTACAGTGGGTTATTTCTTGATCATATGTTTTGTGGAGATAAATATCTTGATTAAACTTAAACTATAAGCCATAACTATTAATTTAACCTGGGGCAGTGTTTATAGAGGAATAAGATGGTGTTATTTTCTGGGTCTGTAGATTGTGAAGGAGCAAAACTGGCCTTTGCAGTGAGATGTACTTCTTGTCAGATGTGGGAGTTTAAAGAGAGTTTCAGGGTTACTGCGGATTATATCTGCCATAAATGTTGTTGGATGCGAATCTTATCAGATCGAATAGATCAGTTGGAGAGACAGATAAAAGCGATGAGGAATTTGCAACAGCAACAGTATGTGATGGATGGCAGGTATAGGAAGGGGGGAAAGTCTCAGATACAGTCACATAGATGGGTTAACTCCAGGAAGGGTAAGAGTGGTAGGCAGCTAGTGCAGGAGTCTTTTGTGAATATACCCATTTCAAACAGGTATGCTGTTTTGGAAAATGTAGGGGGTGATGGATTTTCAGGGGAATGTGGCACGAACAGCCAGGTTTCTGGTATTGAGACTGGCTCTAATGCAACATGGGCTACGTCGGCATCCAAGAGATCAATTGTGTTAGGGGATTCTGTAGTCCGAGGAACAGACATACGTTTCTGTGGCCAGCAGAGAAAAAGCAGAATGGTGTGTTGTTTCTCTGGTACCAGGATCAAGGATGTCTCAGAGAGAGTGCAGAATGTTCTCATGGGGGAGAGGGACCAGCAAGAGGTCATTGTCCACATTGGAGCCAACGATATAGGAAGGGAAAAGGTTGAGATTCTGAAGGGAGATTACAGAGAGTTAGGCAGAAATTTAAGAAGGAGGTCCTCAAGAGTAGTAATATCTGGATTACTCCCAGTGCTACGAGCTAGTGAGGGCAGGAATAGGAGGATAGAGCAGATGAATGCATGGCTGAGGAGCTAGTGTATGGGAGAAGGATTCACATTTTTGGATCATTGAAATCTCTTTTGGGGTACTTTCCAAACACGAACTGGGATTGCCATAGTGTTAAAGTTTTAGATGGAGAGGAATTTGTTAAGTGCGTACAAGACAATTTTCTGACTCAGTATGTGGATGTACCTACTAAAGAAGGTGCAAAACTTGACCTACTCTTAGGAAATAAGGCAGGGAAGGTGACTGAGGTGTCAGTGGGGGAGTACTTTGGGGCCAGCGACTATAATTCCATTTGTTTTAAAATCGTGATGGAAAAGGATAGACCAGATCTAAATGTTGAAATTCTAAATTGGAGAAAGGCCAATTTTGACGGTATTAGGCAAGAACTTTTGAAAGCTGATTGGAGGCAGATGTTCGCAGGTAAAGGGATGGCTGGAAAATGGGAAGCCTTCAGAAATGAGATAACGAGAATCCAGAGAAAGTATATTCCTGTCAGGGTAAAAGGGAAGACTGGTAGGTATAGGGAATGCTGGATGACTAAAGAAATTGAGGGTTTGGTTAAGAAAAAGAAGGAAGCATATGTCAGGTATAGACAGGATAGATCGAGTGAATTCTTAGAAGAGTATAAAGGAAGTAGGACTGTACGTAAGAGGGAAATCTGGAGGGCAAAAAGGGGACATGAGATAGCTTTGGCAAACAGAATTAAGGAGAATCCAAAGGGTTTTTACAAATACATTAAGGACAAAAGGGTAACTAGGGAGAGAATAGGGCCCCCCAAAGATCAGCAAGGTGGCCTTTGTGTGGAGCCACAGAAAATGGGAGTGATACGAAATAAATATTTTGCATCAGTATTTACTGTGGAAAAGGATATGGAAGATATAGACTGTAGAGAAATAGATGGTGACATTTTGCAAAATGTCCAGATTACAGAGGAGGAAGTGCTGGATGTCTTGAAAAGGGTAACAGTGGATAAATCCCCAGGACCTGATCAGGTGTACCTGAGAACTCTGTGGGAAGCCAGAGAAGTGATTGCTGGGCCTCTTGCTGAGATATTTGTATCATCGATAGTCACAGATGAGATGCCCGAAGACTGGAGGTTGGCAAACGTGGTGCCACTGTTTAAGAAGGGCGGTAAAGACAAGCCAGGGAACTATAGACCAGTGAGCTTGACGTCAGTGGTGGGCAAGTTGTTGGAGGGAATCCTGAGGGACAGGATGTACATGTATTTGGAAAGGCAAGGACTGCTTAGGGATAGTCAACATGGCTTTGTGCATGGGAAATCATGTCTTACAAAAAAGATTGAGTTTTTTGAAGAAGTAACAAAGAGGATTGATGAGGGCAGAGCAGAAGAGGTGATCTACATGGACTTCAGTAAGGCGTTCGACAAGGTTCCCCATGGGAGACTGATTAGCAAGGTTAGATCTCATGGAATACGGGGAGAACTAGCCATTTGGATACAGAACTGGCTCAAAGGTAGAAGACAGATGGTGGTGGTGGAGGGTTGTTTTTCAGACTGGAGGCCTGTGGAGTGCCACAAGGATCGGTGCTGGGTCCCCTACCTTTTGTCACTTACATAAATGATTTGGATGCGAGCATAAGAGGTACAGTTAGTAAATTTGCAGATGACACCAAAATTGGAGGTGTAGTAGACAGCGAAGAGGGTTACCTCAGATTACAACAGGATCTGGACCTGATGGGCCAATGGGCTGAGAAGTGGCAGATGGAGTTTAAATCAGATAAATGTGAGGTGCTGCATTTTGGGAAAGCAAATCTTAACAGGACTTATACACTTAATGGTAAGGTCCTGGGGTGTGTTGCTGAACAAAGAGGCCTTGGAGTGCAGGTTCATAGCTCCTTGAAAGTGGAGTCGCAGGTAGCTAGGATAGTGAAGACGGCGTTTGGTATGCTTTCCTTTATTGGTCAGAGTATTGAGTACAGGAGTTGGGAGGTCATGTTGCGGCCGTACAGGACACTGGTTAGGCCACTGTTGGAATATTGCATGCAATTCTGGTCTCCTTCCTATCGGGAAGATGTTGTGAAACTTGAAAGGGTTGAGAAAAGATTTACAAGGATGTTGCCAGGGTTGAGCCATAGGGAGAGGCTGAACAGGCTGGGGCTGTTTTCTCTGGAGCGTCGGAGGCTGAGGGGTGACCTTACAGAGGTTTATAAAATTATGAGGGGCGTGGATGGGATAAATAGGCCAAGTATTTTCCCTGAGGGTCGGGGATTCCAGAACTAGAGGGCATAGGTTTAGGATGAGAGGGGAAAGATATAAAAGAGACCCAAGGGGAAACCTTTTCACGCAGAGGGTGGTACGTGTATGGAATGAGCTGCCAGAGGATGTGGTGGAGGCTGGTACAATTGCAACACTTAAGAGGCATTTGGATGGAAATATGAAAAGGAAGGGTTTGGAGGGATATGGGCTGGGTGCTGGCAGGTGGGGCTAGATTGGGTTGGGTTGTCTGGTCGGCATGGACGGGTTGGATTGAAGGGTCTGTTTCCATGCTGTACATCTCTATGACTCTATGACTCTATGACTTTATACACAAGGCTTTCTGCTCCTGGACATTCTTTACATTTGTATTCTTTATTTTATACTGTTTCTCTATGTTCTTGTGCCAAAGTGCATCACCTTACTCTTTTAGATTTAGATTTAGATTACTTACAGTGTGGAAACAGGCCCTTCAGCCCAACAAGTCCACACTGACCCACAACCCACCCAGACCCATTCCCCTACATTTATCCCTTCACCTAACACTACGGGCAATTTAGACATGGCCAGTTCACCTAACCTGCACAGTTTTGGACTGTGGGAGGAAACCGGAGCACCCGGAGGAAACCCACGCAGACATGGGGAGAATGCGCAAACTCCACACAGTCAGTCGCCTGAGGTGTTAATTGAACCCGGGTTGACAGGAAGAATTAAAAAAATTACCTAAATGATTGTCACCTATCCAACGGTGGCACAGTGTTTAGCACTGCTGCCTCACAGCGCCAGAGACCCGGGTTCAATTCCAGACTCAGGCGACTGACTGTGTGGAGTTTGCACGTTCTCCTCGTGTCTGCGTGGGTTTCCTCCGGGTGCTCCGGTTTCCTCCCACAGTCCAAAGATGTGCGGGTCAGGTGAATTGGCCATGCTAAATTGCCCGTAGTGTTAGGTAAATGTAGGGGTATGGGTGGGTTGCGCTTCGGCGGGTCGGTGTGGACTTGTTGGGCCAAAGGGCCTGTTTCCACACTGTAAGTAATCTAATCTTAATGTCAATATCCTTTTGAAATTCTGCACTGTCCTCCCTACAATTTACAACTGCCCACAAGTTGTGTCTTCTATAAGCTTTGAAATTATCCCCGCGTAACAATATTTAGATAAATAATAGATATATATATAAATAAAAGCAAAGGTTCCAATACTGACCCTTTGGGAACTTCATTACAAATCTTCCAGTGCTAAAAAAATCCGTTATTGCAATGTTCTCCTTAAGCACCCTCTTTCTTTATTTTCTTTTCTGTATTTTCTAAACAGGAAAGTTCAATACTCTTTCTTAAGCCAAGTCTCAGTTTTTGCCACAATATAATAATTCCACAAAGCAAACTATATCCGCCAATCCTAATAACTATATGCTCTGCATTTACACAGATTCAGTGTAATCCTGATTTATGTTTTGATCCCTTCTCCCAATTTCAACTCCACTTCATAACTTACTGTTCTCTATGTTAGTCAGAATTTTGTGCAAAATCAGTATTACTTTCTAATATTCTTTCCTTGATGCCCACATCCTGCAGAGTTAGTCTAAATTTTCTCCAACAGCAAAATTTCAGCAAGGAACTCTGTCCAGGCTCTGAACAGTGTAACCCATTTGTCTTATATTGGTCCCATTTCCTCCGGAGTCAGTTCAGTATCCCAAGAATCTAAAGTCCTCCCTGCTGTACCATCTTGCCAGCCGTTTTTAAAAGAATAATTTCATGGTATATGGACTTCGCTGCCTGCACAAGAATTTATTGTCCATCTCTAATTGCCCAGAGGGCAATTTATGGTCAACCACATTGCAATGATGCCAGATTTGTCTTAACTTTCTATTTCTTCACTCACTTACATTCAGCATCAGGCACTTCAGCCATCTCCATTGTTAAAGCCTTGAAACTGTTTTAATTTAAATATTAACAACAGACCCACATTTGTATCTTTGAAATTGAGCACAAAAATCTTTGGTGGTAATTGTTACCCAGAGGGACTGTGACAAGTACATTTTTATTTAATCCCGCCTCATTATACATTACTAAGTCAAAAATAGCTTGATACTTGGTTGGTTCCAGATGTATTGTGTTAAAACACTTCTGGATACTTTTGATAAACTTATCTTTGAGGCTATTTGATTTGTCCAAACCTATGAAAATTAAAGTCACCCATGATTATTGCAGCGTCTTTCTTGCAAGCTTTGATCAATGCTCTGTCCTACTTTGTAGTTAGTTTCAGGGACCTTTAAACTATTCCAAACAGTGACTTGTTTCCTTTGCAATTTCCTATCTTTCCCCAAACTAATTCCTGCAATTGAGTTGATCTCAAACTTTATAAACTGTGTTACCCCACATCCTATTTCTTTCCACCTGGTCTTCCAAACATCAATACCTTTTAATGTTCTGGTCACAACCTTGGTCACCTTGCAACTGCTTTGTTCTAACAGCTATCATGCCATATTTATTCATTTCTATTTATGTTATATTTTCAACCATCTTATGCGAAGATAGGAAGCATTCTGTTACAGAGACTATTAACTCAGATTCTAACCCATTTTTCCTATGCTGACCTTATTTGTTGGTGTACATTTTTTGTTTGTACAGTCTGTTCATTTCTGTCACAATTGGAACACAGCTTAAATGAAATGATTAGTGGCTGCCTTACCTGTGATACAATGTGTGTTGGGTGTCCAGGTGAAATGACAAGATTGAGCAGCTGATGAATGTGAACAGTGGAGTTTATATGGTAGGTGAAATTAGAGAAAAATAGAAGGGCAGTGGATTCAAAGGGAGAACATAATGACAGTGATATGAGTTGAAATCATCAAGGATGAGATGTTGCTCATCCTCCCTGCGGTTGTTTGAAGTTGAAGGTGGGAAGAGTACAGTCAACAGAATAGATACTGCTCTCTGCAACAAAGTCAGAGTCTCAAAGACTGTGTGGTTTACTTGGTGTCAAGGTTCAGGACATCTCTTCTGGGCTGAGAGGAATTTGGAGTGGGCGGGGGGGAAGCAATCCAATTTTCAGAGTCCACGTAGGTACCAATGACATAGTTAGGACTAGGAAGGAGGATTTGCTGAGGGATTACAAGCAACTCAGAGCTAGATTGCCACAAAGGTAATAATCATAGGAGTCACATGCAAATTACATAGGCTAAATAAGATGGAAGAGGTAAATGTGGGAATTAATAATAAGGAACAGGGAATTGGCAGATAACTTAAGTCAGTACTTTGCATTGTTTTTCATGGTGGAGGACACTAAAAACACCCGAAAGAGAACAGGTAAGCAAAGTATTAATGGAAGGAAATGTCTTGCAACAGTCTCTATCACACAGGACAAGGTATTTCACCAATGGGACTGAAGTCGGACAAGTCAATAGGACCTGACCCAGCTAACATCCATATATTTTAAAGGTTTGAAAAATAATGGAGGCATTTGTCAAAGTACTCTAGAATTCACCAAATTCCGGGAGAACTTCATTGGATTGATAAACTTCTAATGTGATACCCCAATTCAAGAAGGGAAGGAGACAGAAAGCAGGAAACTATAGGCCACTTAACATATAATCTGTCATTGGGAAAATGCTAGGGTCCATTATTGAAGAAGAGGTAGCAGAATATTTCGCAATCAAACTGAGCAACTGGTTTTGTGAAAGGAAAATCATTGTTGACAAATTTGCTAGAGCTCTCTAAGGATATAATAGGTACAGTTGATAAAGGGGAACCAGTAGATGTAAAAAAACAAAGCTAGATTAGAAACTTTACATAGTCTTTAGAGGGTAATGGGCAAGAAGGATTTTAATTGGGAAGCAAGAAGAATCCAATAAGCTGAGACACTCGGAGAAGAAGACACCAGAGGAACTATAGGATGTAACTGGTGGGTGTATGGTTAGTAGTTTTCTTGGAAGATATCTAATTGTTAAAACCTAAATTTATTAAAACCTAACATCTAACTTTATTAGAAATTGGTATTATAGTCAAGTGAGTAAAAGCTGAAAATGTGTTGCTGGAAAAGCGTAGCAGGTCAGGCAGCATCCAAGGGGCAGGAGAATCAATGTTCGAGCATCCTTCCTGAAGAAGGGCTTATGCCCGAAACGTCGATTCTCCTGCTCCTTGGATGCTGCCTGACCTGCTGCGCTTTTCCAGCAACACAGTTTCAGCTCTGATCTCCAGCATCTGCAGTCCTCACTTTCTTCAAACCAGTAAAAGTCAATATGGAGAACAGAATAGAAAGATGCCAAGGTAGTTGGATGTTGGGAAAATTATATATGAAGTTTTAGCAAGCTTATTAATGGCAAAATCTGAATCACTTAAGCTGGTTGAAAACTGTCTGTGTAAAAATAAAAATGAAATGTAGATGTCTCTCTGTATAAAGTAAGAATGTTAAAGCCTTGAAATACTGTGTTACAAGATTAGCTACAGCCACATGAAAATTCTTGGCATTCTCAACCACAGAGCTTGACTGGGAACATGCAGTCCTTTAGGACCAACAACATTGGTAGAAAGTGGGATGAGATCCTACAACAAGAATTCAGGGAGAAATGTTACAGATAAAAAAAAATTCTCATAGATTGTAATCTCTGGGTTACTCCTGGTGCCATGTGCTAATAATCAAAGGAAAAGGGGAATGGAACAGATGACTGCATGGCTGACGATTTGTGGGGATGGTCTTTAAATTCCTGGATCACTGGTTCATTTCTGGGGAAGGTGGGACCTCTTCAAGTCCATAAATATATACTTAAGAGTACAAAAGTCAACCCATTTTGATTGGAACTTTCAAAATATTGCATTCCATATCCTGTGTTTGTGAATTGCCCATCGACACATAAAGGCATTTCTATGGAGATTTTCTGGTTTATTAGTATCAACATGAATTATACTCTCTGAGGTAGTTTTAGAAGCAGCAATTCTAAATGCTGTGGATGCTGACCACAGTGATTAGGCTGCAGCTGCTACTTACAGCTTAGTGGCAGGAATGCAGTAGTCAAGAATGTCTCTTAATTCTGAACAGACACACACCACTTTGTGGTCTGATTGCATCAGCTACCCTTGATTGACACATTCATAAACTTACTTTATCATGTTTGTGTCTTAGTTTGAATGCTTTCATTTTAGTAACTAGCTTGTTTTCTTTCAAAGTTCAGTTTAAAGTTGGGTTGGTTCTCGGGACACAAAACCTGGCTATTTCTAACAATTGTCCAGTTACGAATTGGCTTTGAAGTTAACAGCAAAGACTGATTCCTGGATTGTCCATGAGGAAGGTTTGGAGATGCCGGGCCTGTTTTCATGTGTATTCATTGGAGATTAGAAGAAGAGGTTCGTAAAATGCATTGTGTGAACCTGAAAGGGTGGATACGTAGAGGATGTTATCCCTTCTGGAAAAGACTAGAGCTATCCTACGAAGTTTTAAAATAAGGGGTCTGCCATTTAAGACTGAAATGAGGAAAAATTTTTTTCTTTCTGGAGGGCATAGGCTTAGGATGAAAGAGGAAAGATTTAAAAGGGACCTAAGGGGCAACCTTTTCAAGCAAAGGGTGGTGCTTAAATGGAGTGAACTGCCAGAGGAAGTGGTAGGAGCTGGTACAATTACAACATTTAAAAGGCATCTGGATGACTATATGAATAGCAAGGGTTCTGAGGGATATGGGCTAAGTGCTGGCAAATGGGACTAGATTAATTTATGATGTGGAGGTGCCGTATTGGACTGGGGTGTACAAAGTTAAAAATCACACAACACTAGGCTACCGTTTACTTAGAAGCACTAGCTTTCAGAGCACTGCTCCTTCATCAGGTGGTTGTGGAGAATAAGATTGTAAGACACAGAATTTATGGCAAAAGTTTACAGTGTGATGTAACTGAAATTGTAAATTGAAAAAGACCTGGATTGTTTGTTAAGCCTTTCATCTTTTAGAATGACCATGTTGGTTTTAGTTCTTTCGTGTGTAAATCTCAAGAACTTTTTTTTCAAAGTTACATTCTCAAGTGAATTTTAGCAATATGTGCTATGTTGGCCCACAGAATGGATTGAAGGTGTGAGGTGTCCTGTGTGAGGCTGTCTGTGCCCCAATCTTCAGACGGATTCTATTTCTAAAATTTCTTTAGAAATGCATTATCTGAGCCAACATGGTACTTATTGGGAAAGTTCACTTGCGAATGTAACTTTTAAAAAAGGTTCTGGGATTTACACATGAAAGAACTGAAACCAACATGGTCATTCTAAAAGATGAGAGACTTAATAAACAATCCATGTCTTTTTCAATATAGAATTTCAGTTACATCACACTGTAAACATTTGCTATAAATTCTGTGTCTTACGATCTTATACTCTACAACCACCTGATGAAGGAGCAGCGCTCTGAACGCTAGTGCTTCCTAATAAACCTGTTGGACTATAACCTGGTGTTGCGTGATTTTTAACTAGATTAATTTAAGATATCTGGTTGGAAAGGACGTGTCGGACCAAAGGAGCTGTTTCTGTGCTGTACATCTCTATGATTCTATGACTCTCAGAGTCTGTAGAATTCTCTTCCCAGAAAATATTGGAAGCAAGATTATTAATTATTTTGAAGGATGAGCGAGTTGAAGGATATAGGACGTAGACTGGAAGGTAGAAGCACAATCCGATCAGCATAATCTTATTAAACGGCAGAACAGCTATGACAGGCTGAATGGTCTATTTTTGTTCCTAATTAATTTGTTTGTACATTGTACGTTATCTTCAGTGTCAACTCCCTTTAAATTAAATATGTTCCTGACATAAAACTGGATACAGGTATCAGAGTTTTATGTGAATATTCAATGAGCAGAAGGTAAATGATATAGACAAACTAATATTGGAAAAGGCATTGAGGACATTGGCAAGAAACTTGACAATTTTAACAAAATTGAATCTTTATATAAAAGAATATTAGGTAAACATGAATTTGGAGATTTATTTATATATTGTAAATTTAAAATTAGAATGATTAAGGTTATTTTAAACATGAAGGATTTCAATTTTTTTAAAATGCTCTCAATTCCATTCACTTTACAGTAAATTATAGAAATTTTGAATAACAGGATGTGAGCATACGAAGTATAGTTAGTAAGTTTGCAGATGATACCAAAATTGGAGGTGTCTGAAGGTCACCTCAGAGTACAACAGGATCTTGATCAGATGGGCCAATGGGCTGAAAAGTGGCAGATGGTGTTCAATTTAGATAAATGTGAGGTGCTGTTTTTGGGAAAGCAAATCTTAGCAGGACTTATGCACTTAATGGTAAGGTCCGAGGGAGTGTTGCTGAACAAAGAGACCTTGGAGTGCAGATTCATAGCTTCTTGAAAGTGGAGTCGCAGGTAGATAGGATAGTGAAGAAGGTATATGGTACGCTTTCCTTTATTAGTCAGAGTATTGAGTACAGGAGATGGGAGGTCATGTTACTGTTGGAATATTGTGTGCAATTCCGGTCTCCTTCCTAGGGGAAAGGTATTGTGAAACTTGAAAGGATTCAGAAAAGATTTACAAGGATGTTGCCAAGCTTGGCAGATTTGAGCCATAGGGAGAGGCTGAACAGGCTGGGGCTGTTTTTCTTGAAGCGTTGGAGGCTGAGGGGTGACCTTATGGAGGTTTACAAAATTATGAGGGGCATGGATAGGATAAATAGGCAAAGTCTTTTTCCTGGTGTGGGGGTGTCCAGAACTAGAGAGCATAAATTTAGCGTGAGAGGGGAAAGATATAGAAGACACCTAAGGGGCAACTTTTTCACGCAGAGGGTGGTACGTGTATGGAATGAGCTGCCAGAGGAAGTGGTGGAGGCTGGTACAATTGCAACATTTAAAAGGCATCTGAATGGATATATGAAAAGGAAGGGTTTGGAGGGATGGGCTGGGTGGGACTAGATTGGGTTGGGATGGACAAGTTTGACCGAAGGGTCTGTTTCCATGCTGTACATCTCTATGACTCTATAACAGAAAATGTTGTTCCTCACATTGATAAATGCTAAGGGTCACAGAACACAGAATTGTCATAATTGGTATTGTTTTATTATTGTCAAATTGCTACATTTATTAGAGAAGTTCTTGGGTTGATATTAATATTCCCTCATCCACAATGACAGGGAGGGGAATATATCAACAACTCACCTCTTATATTTCAGTTGTCATTGTATGACAGTTCGTTGCCTTCAAAAATGAGATAACAAAAAGTCCATAGACAGCATTTTCCTGTTAAGGTGAGGTACCAGAAGACTTGAGGTTGGCTAACATGGTGCCACTATTTAAGAAAGATGGTAAAGAAAAGCCAGGGAACTATGGACGGGAGAGCCTGACATCGGTGGTGGGCAAGTTGTTGGAGGGACAGGATGTACATGTATTTGGAAAGGCACTGACTGATTAGGGATAGTCAGCATGGCTTCATGTTTGGGAAATCATGTCACACTAACTTGACTGAGGTTTTTGAAGAAGTACTGAAGATGATTGATGAGGGCAGCATGGTGGATGTGATCTATATGAACTTCAGTAAGGTGTTTGACAAGGTTCCTCATGGTGGATTGGTTAGCAAGATTAGATCACATGGAATATATGGAGACCAAGTCATTTGGATACAGAACTGGCTCAAAGGTTGATGACAGAGGTGGTCATGGAAGCTTTTTAGACTGGAGGCCTGTGACCAGTGGTGTGCCACAAGGATTGGTGATGGGTCCACTGCTTTACATCATTTATATGTGATTTGGATATGAACACAGGAGATAAAATTAGTAAGCTTGCAGATGACACCAAAATTGGATGTGTCATGGACAGTGAAGAAAGTTACCTCAGAGTACAATGGGATCTTGAACAGATGGGCCAATGGGCTGAGAAGTGGCAGATGGAATTTAATTTGGATAAATGTGAAGTGCTGCATTTTGGAAAGGCAAATCAGAGCAGGATTTATACACTTAATGGTAAAGTCCTGGGGAGTGTTGCTAAACAAAGAGACCTTGGAGTGCATGCTCATAGTTCCTTGAAAGTGGAGTCTCATGTAGATAGGATAGTGAAGAAAGCATTTGGTATGATTTGAACATAGGAGTCAGGAGTGTTGAACATAGAAGTTGGGAGGTCATGCTGCAGCTGTACAGGACATTTATTAGGCCACTTTTGGAATATTGTGTGCAATTCTGGTCTCCCTCTTATTGAAAGAATGTTGCGAAATTTGAAAGGGTTCGAAAAAAATTTACAAGAATGTTGCCAGGGTTGAAGGATTTGAATTATAGGGAGAGGTTGAATAGGCTGGGGCTATTTTCCCTGGACTGTCGGAGGCTAAGGAGTGAGCTTATAGAGATTTATAAAATCATGAGGGATGGATTGGGTCAATAGACAAAGTTGTTTCCCCAGGTTGGGGAATCCAGAACTAGGGAGTATAGGTTTAGGGTGAGAGGGGAATGATTTAAAAGGGATCTAAGGGGCAACATTTTCACACAGAGGTTGGTGCTTGTATGAAATGAGCTGCCAGAGGAAGCGGTGAAGGCTGGTACAATTACAATATTTAACAGGAATGAGTGAATGAATAGGAAGGGTTAGGAGAGATATGGGCCAAATGTTAGCACATGGAACTATATTTATTTAATAAAAACCAACACAACTGCAGATGCTGTAAATCAGAAGCAAAAACAGAAATTGCTGGAAAATCTCTGCAGGTCTGGCAGTATCTGTGAAGGGAAATCAGAGTTAACATTTTGGGTCCGGTGACTGTTCCTCACCAGACCTGAACATTAACATTGATTTCTCTTCACAGATGTTGCCAGACCTGCTGAGATTTTCCAGCAATTTCTAGATTTATTTAGAATATCTGGGTGGCATGGATGAATTGGACTAAAGGTTCTGTTTTTTATACTGTACAGCTTTATGACTCTAATTCTGTGGCTTTTTGTTACCCAACTGGACCTGTGTCTCATCATCCTGATGAAGGGCTCGTGCCTAAAACGTCGATTTTCCTGCTCCCCAGATGCTGCCTGACCTGCTGTGCATTTCCAGCACCACTCTAATCTTGACTGTGCCTTGTCTGCTCACTGTGGTGGCAATGCATGTTGTGAGCTCTATGCACAACCTTTTTAAAAAAAATTATACCTATTTGCACCATTAATTTAGAACTTACTTAGCAGGAATTTTAGTTTTACACACAGAAATCCAATATATTTGCTGCCAAGCTAAACGTCTTACTGGGAATACTCTTGAGTCCAAATAAATTTTATAGCTGTCAGGTGTACTAGACTTGAAACTCTTTCGAGCCAACACTAGTTTTTTTTGCATATCTTAACAGGTCTTAAATGAAGGCTTTAACTTAGATTGACTGCTATTTTACCCCTTTTAATCTTCCATGAGCTCCTGCTGACTTGTTCAAGTGCTAATGGTTGCTGATTGTGCACGATTATTTATATAGTGGTAAGATCTTTAAAGCTGTAAGCTCACTTGGTCCTTTGGAAACATTGTCTTCTAGGTTCAATAGATTTTTTTTAGTGTTATTCTTTGTGGTATTAGGCAGTGATGCCCACCATTGATTACCATAATGTATTTGTGGGTAGACAGATTCTGCCACCAGTCCTCTTTCCTTGACAAGGTTTAAGGTCCTATCCGGTTTATAATGAACAGGAACAAGCAACAGGAGCCCTTAACAAAAGATTGTTGCCTTAATAAGATTTAGTTTATTGCACAATAGTAATAGGATACAAGGTTACACTAGTACAATAAACACTGTTACATTGATGATACCTGAGGGCAATGTTTTGTCTAAGCTACGTCATGGTGCAGCTGCTCAGTAAATCCATGTTCGGCAATTGGTAGGCTGACACTATTTGCAGCATTGATTCCTGGTTCAGGAAGTTGATGCCACACACAGACCTTGGAGGTCAAAACAGAAGAAATAAAATTTAGCAGGAATGCTGCCTGTGGGTACAGATTTGCATTCCATGAATTTCAAAAGTGCAGTGCTTTAACTCCATCCAAGTCTGATCATAAGATTGGGCAGAACTTACAGAGCCATAGAGATGTACAGCAAAGAAACAGACCTTCGGTCCAACTTGTCCATGCCCACCAGATTTCACAACCTAATCTAGTCCCACCTGCCAGCACCTGGCCTATATCCCTCCAAGCCCTTCCTATTCATATACCCATCCAGATGCCTTTTAAATGTTGCAATTGTACCAGCCTCCACCACTTCCTCTGGCAGCTCATTCCATACATGCACCACCCTCTGTATGAAAATGTTGCCCTTTAGGTCTCTTTTATATTTTTCCACTCTTACCCTAAACCTATGCCTTCTAGTTCTGGTCTCCCCAACCCCAGGGAAAATACTTTGTCTATTTATCCTATCCATGCCCTTCATGATTTTATAACCCTCTATAAGGTCACTCCTCAGCCTCTGATACTGCAGGCAAAAGAGCCCCAGCCAATTCAACCTCTCCCTATAGCTCAAATCCTCCACACCTGGCAACATCGTTATAAATCTTTTCTGAACCCTTTCATGTTTCACAACATCCTTCCAACAGGAAGGAGACCAGAACTGCACACAATATTCCAAAAGTGGCCCAATCAACATCCTGTACAGCCACAACATGACCTCCCAACTCCTATACTCAATACTCTGACCACTAAAGGAAAGTATACCAAACGCCTTCTTCACTATCATATCAACCTGAGACTCTACTTTCAAGGAGCTATGAACCTGCACTCCAAGGTCACTTTGTTCAGCAACACTTCCTAGGACATTACCATTAAGTGTATAAGTCCTGCTAAGATTTGCTTTCCCAAAATGCAGCACCTCGCATTTATCGAAACTCCAACTGACACTCCTCAGCTCATTGGCCCATCTGGTCAAGATCCCGTTAGAATCCAAGATAACATTCTTCGCTGTCCACTGTACTTCCAATTTTGGTGTCCTCGGCAAATGTACTAACTATATACCTCCTACATGCACATCCAAATCATTTATATAAATGATGAAAAGTAGTGCACCCAGCACCAATCCTTGTGGCGCTCCATTGGTCACAGGCCTCCCGTCTGGAAAACAGCCCTCCACCACCACCCTCTGTCTTTTGTTTTGTCTTCTCTCAGAGTGAACAGGATGCTTGACACTCCTGTTTTTCTCTCTCTTTTTACTCACACTACTGCTTTACAGCATTAGCACTTATTTTTCCCTAGCATCCATGTTGTGTGTGTGCAGGTGTCGGACACATTGAAGAACAACAAGTGTGTAAATCTTTATTTATATTCCACTGCCAGGAAGAAAGGAAACCGAGTGACCCAGGACAAATCATCCTCTGTTTTTCACCTTCAAGCCAGTTCTGGATTCAAACGGCTAGTTCTCCCTGTATTCCATGAGATCTAGCCTTGCTAATCAGTCTCCCATGGGGAAATCTTGTCGACTGCCTTACTGACGTCCATATAGTCCACGTCCACCACTCTGTCCTCATCAATCCCATTTGTTACTTCTTCAAAAATCTCAATCAAGTTTGTTAATGGAGCCTCCAGTATTAATTTAGTACTGCTATATAGTACAACACATGAAACTACCAGACCATGATAAGAATCCATCTAGTTCACTCATGTCTTCCAGGAAAAAGGTCTGCCATGCTTATCTGGTCTGAGTCACATATGACTTCAAACCACTCTTTACTGTTCTGTCCTGAAATGTCACAGCAAGCCACACAGTAGCACAATGTTTCACCATCACCACCACCACCAGGTCAGGTGGGGACACACAGTGAATGTTGAGCTCATCAGTGATGCTCCTAACCCAAGAAAGAACCATCAGAAAAAAATAACATTTCCACTGAGAAGAGGCAACATCAGGATTGCAGGGGGGTGACCTGCTGTTTAAAAAAAAAGAAAATTAAAAACAGACAGAAAAGGGATGAAGTGAGAGTGAGTTGCTCAACCAATGCCTATGACCCATAGTCTATCCTGCTGTCTCCCCCCTGGCCATGGTGACACTCTGCAATGACTTTTTCTACTTTCGAAAAAAACCGCCCTGGAACTCGCTGGCTGATTGGCTGGTGTTTGCAGCCGCGGGGTGATTGTGACGTATTGCGGGCTTCCAGAGCTCGTGCTGTCAATGGTAACCGCCTGCCCTGGGGGGCGGAGTGTAACAGCGGCGCCAGCACCGGCCTGGGGCATAGTGAGCGACAGTGTTGGTACCGGTATCAGCACCGACCCGGAGACGGGGACGGGGACAGAGACCGAGAGCTGCAACCTATCCACGGCCCCCGCGGGTAAGGCAACACCGTGGGTGGGGAAGCCCGCCCTCACACCGCCTTCCTAGGCTCCTCCTCCTCTCCTGGCCTGGGTCGCGCTTTCTTCTTGTACCCGGCGAGGCCCAGCGATCACCGCCCTCTTGCAGGTCAGTCCCGGCCGAGAGGAGCAGGCGGAGGCGGATGCTGAAACTGAGCGGCGGGAGGATGGATGAGTGGGTGGGTGGACGCACTTGGGTGTGTGAGGGGGAATGTTGTGAGACTCTGACGGCAGGGATTTGCAATGAACCCCGACCTGGGCACAATGAAGTGTGAGCAAAGGAACCGGTGTCTGGTATCAGGCTGACCGTGGCTTGACGCTTCCGCGATCACCCCTCCCTGGTATTTGAAGACGCCGAGGTGCTGTTGTCCTGGGAGACGAGAATGCACTCACCAGCTCCCAGTCCGAAAAACACGGGAAGCAGAACTGAGATTATTATTAGAACACGCAATCTGTGCACAGTGTAGCCGAAGCAACAACATTTCTTAAATTCGCCCCTCCTCTTGCAGATGTATTTGAAAATAGTGATTTCCTCTGCTTCCCTCTCCTTTTGGCTGAGCATTCACCAAGTTTGTGTGAAAATGACAATAATATGCGTGTTTTCAGAATGAAGGACTCCAGTTAAGAATGCAGTTCAAACCAACAGACGGCAGACAAACAGGAGACTGGAAGAAACAACACATCAAGCCAGGCAGCACCATGAGAAGTTGATGTTTGGGGTGTATAGACAATAGATACAGGAGTAGGCCATTCTGCCCTTCGAGCCTGCACCACCATTCAATATGATCATGGCTGATCATCCTTAATCAGTATCCTGTTCCTGCCTTATCGCCATAACCCTTGATTCCACTATCCTTGAGAGCTCTACCCAACTCTTTCTTAAATGAATCCAGAGACTGGACCTCCATTGCCTTCTGACGCAGAGCATTCCTCACAGCCACCACTCTCTGGGTGAAGAAGTTTCTCCTCATCTCTGTCCTAAATGGTCTATATTTAAGCTGCGTCCTCTATTTCAGCACTCACCCATCAGTGGAAACATGTTTCCTGCCTCCAGAGTGTCCAATCCTTTAACAGTCTTATGTCTCAATCAGATCCCCTCTCGGTCTTCTAAACTCAAGGATTTACAAGCCCAGTCGCTCCAGTCTTTCAGCGTAAGGTAGTCTTGCCATTCCAGGAATTGACCTCGTGAACCTATGCTGCACTCCCTCAATAGCCAGAATGTCTTTCCTCAAATTTGGAGACCAGAACTGCATACAGTATTTCAGGTGTGGTCTCACCAGGGCCCTGTACAGCTGCAGAAGAACCTCTTTGCTTCTATACTCAATCCCTCTTGTTATGAAGGCCAGCATGCTATTAGCCTTCTTCACTACCTGCTGTACCTGCATACTTACCTTCATTGACTGGTGTGCAAGAACACCAAGATCTCTCTGTACTGCCCCTTTACCTAAATTGATTCTATTTAGGTAGTAATCTGCCTTCCTGTTCTTGCCACTAAAGTGGATAACCATACATTTATCCACATTAAACTGCATCTGCCATGCATCTGACCACTCGCTTAACCTGTCCAGGTCACCCTGTAATCTCCTAACATCCTCCTCACATTTCACCCTGCCACCCAGCTTAGTATCATCAGCAAATTTACTAATGTTATTGCTGATACCATCTTCTATATCATTAACATATATTGTAAAAAGCTGCGGTCCCAGCACTAATCCCTGCGGTACCCCACTGGTCACTGCCTGCCATTCCGAAATGGAGTTGTTTATCATTAGTCTTTGTTTCCTATCAGCCAACCAACTTTTAATCCAGGTTAGTACTTTGCCCCCAATACCATGCGCCCTAATTTTGCTCACTAACCTTCTATGTGGGACTTTATCAAAAGCTTTCTGAATGTCCAGGTACACTACATCGACTAGATCTCCCTCGTCCATCTTCAGAGTTACATCCTCAAAAAATTCCAGAAGATTAGTCAAGCATGATTTCCCCTTCATAAATCCATGCTGACCCTGACCTATCCTGTTACTACTATCCAGATGTGTCGTAATTTCATTCTTTATAATAGACTCCAGTATCTCTCCCACCACTGAGGTCAGTCTAACTGGTCTATAATTTCCTGCTTTCTCTCTCCCACCTTTCTTAAAAAATGATACAACATTAGCCACCCTCCAATCTGCAGGAACTGATCCCGAATCTATCGAACTCTGGCAAATAGTCACCAATGCATCCACGATTTCTCAAGCCACCTCCTTCAGTACCCTGGGATGTAGACCATCAGGCCCCGGGGACTTATCACTCTTCAGATCGAACAGTCTCTCCAACACCAATTCCTGGCAAATATAAATTCCCTTCAGTTCAGGTTTTTCAGCCACTGTTACCTCAGGGAGATGCTTGTGTCTTCACCAGTGAACACACATCTGAAGTACTAATTCAATTCTTCTGCCATTTCTTTGTTCCCTGTAATATATTCCCCTGTTTCTGTCTTCAAGGGCCCAATTTTAGTCTTAACCATTTTTTTGCCTTTCACATACCTAAAAAAGTTTTTACTATCCTCCTTTATATTTTTTGCCAGTTTACCTTCGTACCTCATTTTTTCTTTGCGTATTTCCTTCTTAGTAATCCTCTGTTGTTCTTTAAAAGCTTCCCAGTACTCCGTTTTCCCACTTATCTTTGCTATGTTATATTTTTTCTCTTTTAACTTTATATGTTTCATAACTTCCCTCGTCAGCCACAGCCACCCATGCCTCCTCCTAGGATCTTTCTTCCTTTTTGGAATGAACCGATCCTGCATCTTCTGCATTACACAGAAATATCCGCCATTGTTCCTCCACTGTCATCCCTGCTAAGATATTGTACCATTGAACTTTGGCCAGCTCCTCTCTCGTTGCTCCATAGTTCCCTTTATTCAACAGAAATAGATTAGATTAGATTAGATTAGATTAGATTACTTACAGTGTGGAAACAGGCCCTTCGGCCCAACAAGTCCACACCGACCCGCCAAAGCGCAACCCACCCATGCACCTACATTTACCCCTTACCGAACACTACAGGCAATTTAGCATGGCCAATTCACCTGATCTGCACATCTTTGGACTGTGGGAGGAAACCGGAGGAAACCCACGCAGACACGGGGAGAATGTGCAAACTCCACACAGTCAGTCGCCTGAGTCGGGAATTGAACCCGGTCTCTGGCGCTGTGAGGCAGCAGTGCTAACCACTGTGCCACCGTGCCGCCCACAAAATTGTCACTTCCGATTGTACCCGCTCCCTCTCAAATTGCAGATTGAAGCTTATTGCATTATGGTCACTACTTCCCAATGGCTCCTTCACTTCGAGGTCCCTGATCAATTCTGGTTCGTTGCACAATACTAGATCCAGAATTGTCTTCTCCCTGGTAGGCTCCAGCACCAGCTGTTCTAAGAATCCATCTCGGAGGCACTCCACAAAGTCTCTTTCTTGAGGTCCAATACCATCCGGTTTCTCCCAGTCTACCTGCATGTTGATATCCCCCATAATAACTGTAGTAACATCTTTGCGACAGGCCAATTTCAGCACCTGATTCAATTTGCATCCAACATCCAGACTACTGTTTGAGGCCCTGTAGATAACTCCAAATAAGGTCTTTTTACCCTTAGAATTTCTCAGCTCTATCCACACTGACTCCACATCCCCTGATTCTAGGTCCCCCCGCGCAAGGGACTGAATATCATCCCTTACCAACATGGCCACCTCACCCCCTCTGCCCGTCAGTCTGTCATTACGATAGCACGTGTAGCCTTGAATATTCATTTCCCAGGCCCTGTCCATTTGAAGCCACGTCTCAGTTTTCCCCACAATATCGTATCTGCCAATTTCCAAAAGAGCCTCAAGCTCATCCATCTTATTCCTCATACTTCGTGCATTCATGTATAGTATTTTTAATTTATTACTGCCCTCATCCTTCCCATCAACTCCTATTTCACTCAACCTTACAGCATGATCCCTTTTTGAGTTTTCTGCCTCATTGATACAGTTGTCTTTCTTGACTTCCCTTGTTCTTACTTTCCCTTCAATTTCTTTCTTAAACATCCAGTTTGTTCCCTCCCCCAGCTACTTAGTTTAAACGTAGCTGTGCTGCAGTAGCAAACCTGCCTGCCAGAATGCTGTTCCCTAACCTATTAAGGTGCAAACTGTCTTTCTTGTATAATTTATGTTTAACGCAAAACATATCCCAGTGATTTAAATCCTTGTTTCCTGCACCAGTTCCCAGCCACACGTTCAAGTCCATTATCTCCCTGTTTCTGGCCTCACCAGCCTGAGGAACTGGAAGCAAACCAGAGATAGCCACCTTGGACGTCCTGCTTTTCAGCCTTCTTCCTAGTTCTCCGAAGTCCCGCTATTGTATGTTCCTCCTCTTCTTCCCGACGTCATTTGTGCTGACATGTACCACCACCACTGGCTCTTCACCTTCGTCCTTGAGGATTTCCTGCACTTTGCCTGTGATGTCTTTAACCCTGGCACCAGGAAGGCAACACACCATCCTTAAGTCCCGCCTGCTGCCACAAAAACCCCGGTCAGTTCCTCTCACTATGGAGTCCCCTATTACCACGGCTTGCTGTGTTCTTCCACCCTCCTGCTTGTCTACTTTGGATTCCAGCTTCTGCAGTTTTTTTTTTGTCTCTCGCTTTACACCATCTGTAGACTTGGTATCCAAAATACTGCTTGGGTCCAAAACTCGTACCAAATACCTTTATCCTTCACCCTATGCAGACCTATGATTGACAAACTCAATTTTTAAAAATCCCATTAATGTTTTCATGTCCTGCATGGCTTCACTCTGTCTTTCTCTGTATCTCCTGAAGTTTAGCAGTTAGCTTTTATGATCAGTTTGGATGTTCCCCAAAAGCTAGCTTTTGTACTGTCTTTTCACCCTCTTACTCAATTGATTTGACCTCTTTTGCTGAAAATGAAACTCCTCCCAAACCTCAATTCTGCTTTTGTTTTCGGCCAATTTGTATGCCCCTTCCTTGGATCTTATATGACCCTCATTTCGTTTTTTTAGCCATGATTGGGCTACCTTTCACAGTTTAATTTTGTGCCACCAGGAATAAACAATTGTCGTAGTTCCTCCATTCTCTTCAACTGTTTGCCATTGCCTATCCAATGTCATCACTTTAAGTAATGTTCCCCAGTTTATCCAAGCCAGCTTGTGTCACACAGCATCCTAGTGAGCTTTGTTTAGACTTGGGGGCCCTAGTCTCAGAACTAACTATGCCGCACTCTAACTTAATGAAGAATTCTGTCATTTTATGGTCACTCTTTCCAAGGGGCCTTGCATTGCTAAAATTGATAATTATTCCTTTATGATTACACAATACCCATTCTAGAATGGCCTTGACTGTCATTGGTTCCTCAATACATTGAAGCTAGAAAACCAACCCCATACAACGTTCCAGGAATTCATCCTTTATGATATTGTTATTGATTTGGTTTGCCCCTTCTGTTTGCAGATTAAAGTCATCCACAATTACAGCTGTAACTTTATTGCTTTCATCTCTAATTTTCCATTGAATGCCTTCCCCAATATTACCACTAAGGTTGGGTCTATTTACAAGCCCCGTGATAATATTCTGCTCCTTGGTGTTTCTAAGTTCTACAGTATGGATTCTACTCATTGGTAGCAGGCACTTTAAATGATCAGAGATACCACATATCTTGTAAGTTCAACTACTTTTTTTGCTGCATTTTTTACTGATCCTGACACAGTAAAAGTAATAGAAGGCTTCAGGGATTTTGAAGTTATGAAATGTTCCTGAGAGAATGAATAGGGAAAACTTTTCTTGTAGAAATCAGGAGGAAGTATGTCTTATCAAATTTAAAGTTGCCACTAAAAAGGGGAAATGGAGATCTGAAGAGAGAAATATTTTTAAACAGAATGTTGTTGGAGGTGGATGGAATGCTTTTTTGAGGATACACGAATGCATTTGTTAAGAGAAAATTGTATAAATATTTGAAGGGGAGGAACACTCTGGATTATGAGAAGTGAAGAGTTTGGTGTGATTAATTTTGGATTGCCTACAAACAGGTGACATTGTAGTGATGGCTGGGACTCCAACTGCTATCAATCTCTCCATTTCTCAGGTTATTGTTTGTAATTAATCAATGTCATGAAGTGAATATTGTAAATTAAAATCAATCAAGTTAATCTTGTAATTTCTAAAACAAAGTACCTTTTAAACTGATGACACTGACTAAAATTCAAGACTTTGTTAAACTTTGTGGGGCAAGTATTTTTAAAAAATGTTCTGATGCATATGCATGGATTCCAAAGCATGTTCAATTCACTAGTATTTTCATCTTTCAGGAGCGTGGAGCAACATGAGTTTAGCAGAAATTTATGATAACGTGAAAAAAGGGAGGGAATATGCCCTTTTAGGAAACTATGATTCTTCAATGGTTTACTACCAAGGGGTAATCCAGCAGATTCAGAAACACAGTCAGTCAATCAGAGATCCAGCATTAAAGGTGAAATGGCAGCAGGTATGGCTATCAAATTTTCTGCTCACCCTATATTTTCCTGGGGTACTTGTTTACACATTTGCTGGCTAGCTTTTTTTAAATCTCAATTTCACTATTGTTTACTAAAGGAGGTGAGGTGAAGAAGACACTTTAAAATCAAAATATTTGGAGATCAGGAAATGTTTGTAGTTCCCTACTATTCAAGCACTGACTTGAGAATTGTTTATTCCCAAACGATTTTTGAATTTTAATGTTTGTACCTTATCAAATAACATATCTCTTGATTAAAATACATATGTCCTACTTCAGTTGCTTAATATGATGTTAAACAATATTGATAGGTTTGTGCCGAAATAAGTAAAATTAGTTAAATTGAACGTAAAGATGAGGGTAGAAATCTAGATGGGGAAATAAGATCACATTTGACATGCAGAATTGGGGAACAAGTGTATTAAATAAATCAATAGGAGGTATTGGTGCAGTGGGCGCATCATTGGACAAATAGACTAATGTTGTAAGCAATGGGTTTAAATCCCACCACAGCAGATGGTAAAATTCGAAAGATGTTCTAGTAGTACAGTGGTAGTGTCCTTACATCTAAGCCAGAAGGTCTAGGTTCAAGTGCCATCTGCCCCAGCAGTGTGTAATGACGTGTCTGAACAGGTTGATTAGAAGTATTTATGAATTAAATAAATTAGTAAAGGAATTGGGCAATAAATGATTTACCAGTTATTATTTTACAGCTTCACCTTTTATGGGACCACACTTGTGTGCTTTTACCTGTACCTAATGTTTTGAGCAGGTTTCAGAACACGTGATCTCTCACTTCACTTCCACAGTGATCTCTTGACTCTAAGAATTCACTTTGAGCCTCCTTTTATTTCCTTTATGCAGATGCTGCTCCTTGGTAACATTATATAGAAGCTGACCTCAAGATATATGCAAAACGTCATAGAGTCATAGAGATGTACAGCACGGAAACAGACCCTGTGGTCCAACTCATCCAGATATCCCAACCTAACCTAGTCCTGCTTGCCAGCACCCAGCCAGATATCCCTCCAAAACCCTTTCTATTCATATAGAGTTGATTATCCAAATGAGGTGGGTGGGCACTATTTCGTTCAGATAATCGATTATTCGGAAAATCCATTAAATACCTTTCCTCTGCGGCTTGGACTTCTAAAGTTTGCTCCCCGTTCAGGAGACTGCAGCAGCACACAGTGTGCCGGACCCCACCCCCAACCACGTCCAACCCTGCCCCCCAGCACAAAGCGCACGAGCCTATGACCACCCCCCCCAGTCCACCCCCAGCCCCTCTCCGGGGCAGCCGGACTGGACACCGACAATAAGACTGCTGCTGCTGCAGCTGCCTTTGTGGGGTTAGTCTCCAAATAGCACACAGCCACAGCCACACATACAACATTTTACTGCAAATGTTTGACAGGTTCCCTGTACATGGCAATGTTGGAGAGATTATTCCCGGGGGGTGGGGGTGCACCCCTCTGTAGAGCTCCAGGGGAGAGAGAGGGCGGGAGGTTAATCATTTGGAGACGGTGCCTGTTTAATCACTGTAAACAAAAGATGCGATCACTGTTGGAAACACGTCTTTGATGTAATGTTTTTATTGAGATCTCGAGATCCCCTTTGGATAATCTGATTTTTAGATAATTGGTATTCGGATAATCGAGTTTCCTCTGTACCCATCCAGATGCCTTTTAAATGCTGCAATTGTACTAGCCTTCACCACTTCCTCTGGCAGCTCATTCCATGCAAATACCATCCTCTGTGTGAAAATGTTGCCCTTTAGGTCCATTTTATATCTTTCCCCTCTCACCCTAATCTATGTCCTCTAGTTCTGGATTTCCCCACTCCAGGGAAAAGACCTTGTCCATTTATCCTATCCATGCCCCTTATGATTTCATAAACCTCTATAAGGTCACCTTTCAGCCTCCTATGCTCCAGGGAAAATAGCCCCAGTCTATTCAACCTCTCCCTATAGCTTAAATCCTTCAACCCTGGCAACATTCTTGTAAATCTTTTCTGAACCTTTTCAAGTTTCACAACATCTTTTCTGATAGGAAGGAGACCCGAATTGCACGCAATATTCCAAAAGCAGCCTATCGCATGTCCTGTACAGCCGCAACATGACCTCCCAACTCCTATACTCCATACTCTGACTAATAAAGGAAAGCATGCCAAACGCCTTCTTCACTAACTAGCTACCTGCGACTCTACTTTCAAGGAGCTAAGAACCTGCATTCCAAGGTCTTTTTGTTCAACAACACTCCCTAGGACCTTACCATTAAGTGCATTTGACCAAATACATTTCAACACACTAATTTGGTACAGCTGCAGGGTAACAGAAGAACTAGTGTACATTCCCAGTGGCATACTGCATTTAATCAGGATTTAAGGATACAACCTTTCTTTTATTAAACGTAATATTTTTGTCTCATCACCAATTAAATGTTGCCAATTTTTAAAAAAGGTTAAAATTGGTACTTTTCTACTATTCATTCCCAGATGTGAAGCACCAAAACTAGGTTGCAACCTTTTGTATTGCTATTAACATAATTCCAAACTGAAAAATGAACAATAAATAACATTTTTATTTACAGTGCTTGTAAGTTATTGCTCTGAAAATAAAGGGGCTCATAGTTTTACGTTTTCTAACTTGGAAATTTTGTTACCGAGAAAGTGAAACCAATGACCCCGCATCATTTTTTCCACTACTTCCTACAATTGATAATTCAATATCAAAGTACAGAAGTTGACCATTTCCAGCTGTCCCTCACTTTAAGGACAGTGTCTACTTCAAGTCATGAGTTTCCATCACAGGTCTTCATATGGCTGAGCAATGTGATTTTTCAGCCAGTGGACCTTTTAGCCAATGCATGTTTCCTAAAAGCTAGTGAGATGCAGAGAGAATAAAAACCAACCTGATGAAGAGCCCAAAGCCCAAAACGTCAGCTCTTCCTCTCCTCGGCTGCTGCCCAACCTGACATGCCCCCCTCCAGCATCATACTCTCGACAAAGTCCATCCAGTTTGTCTATGGTTCCTAGGATCTCAAATAGCTTTGTCCTTCCCAAATCATGTGTCAGTGCATTTCAGATCAGCTGGTCATCACCAATACACTATTTCACCAAAAAAAGGCAAGCTCAAGACTTCTTGGAAGGCATCTATGGCATCTGCAGTCATTGTTTTTACCTACATGATTGACTAGTCATCGATTTATCCTGAGACCAAAAGGATGTCCTCATTACCAAAGCAATGATCTGTGCAGGAGAAAGTGAGGACTGCAGATGGTGGAGACCAGAGTTGAAAAATGTGGTGCTGGAAAAACGCAGCAGGCCAGGCAGCATCCGAGGAGCAGGAGAATCGACGTTTTGGGCATATGCCCTTTTTCATCTGTTCAGCGGAGTGATGGACAAATCACTATCTTCAATGTCCAGCAAATGCTACAAGCAACAGCTGAAGACGAAGAAACAGCTCAGGAAAAAAAAACTGAATGTTGAGTGGCTTCAAGAGCTGAGCAGATTAGTAACTGTCCAACAATGTCTTCACCAAAATCTTACTGGAATGGAAGAAATCTAAAAACAGTCATTATCTCGTGTTGTGAAGGACTAGAAAACGCAAACACTAGTGCAACAAGAATGACATCATCATTGAAGACCTCATCAAGAGGAAAGTTCTCCCTGCCTGGCAAATCATCATAAGTGGGGCAAAGAGGAGAACTCAAATAGCAAAGGCAGAGTAACAAAGGAGAACAGGGAAATCAAATATCAATGGTAGACTGAGAAAACAAAGGAGCTGCGGCTTCTTGCTGACAAGCTTGACACCTTGGGTTTCTTTGGTGCCAAGCCAATAACACCCTTGCTCTCAAATTTGTACAGAGCAAGGATGGAACATCTGATGGAGAAAACACTTACAGAAATCCTAAACCATGACAAAAATATTGACAAGAATGCATTTGAGGAAATCTCACCAACTCTCCGAAGATGATCTTGGACTCTCATCTAGTCTGGAAGACATTGAAGCCGCCATTAGACACATTAAGAATGGAAAAACAGCCATTAAACACGAGGAATGGAAAAGTTGCAAGAGTAGATGGGATTCTGGGGAGATTTTGAAACTTGGAGGAGCAGAACACGCCCATCATTGCTATCAACAATTCCTGAAAATCTGAGATTGAGACAAAATCATTGTTGATCTCAAGGATACGACCATTGCTACAGTCTTCCAGAGAGGAAACAAAGTGAACTGTAGAAGCTACCATTTTCCTCAAACCGAAACCACCACCACTTTTTAAAGCTGCTCATACAACATTAAATCATGATCGGTTAAAGCATTCTCAAACTGAATATCAAGAAAAATAATATTTTGCTTCCCATTACTGACTGTTTTCCCTTCCATCATAGGTTCATGTGAAATGGAGCACCATGATACCACATGTCCTATCTGACCCAGGACAACTCTTTTCAAACCCAACAATCTGCCTGTAGCTAGTCTATGATTTTATGAAGGATAACACTTACTGTTTCACCTTGCCCAGGTTGTTTATTAAGTACCCAATTTATTTTCTTGCCAGCTCTAATCTTATTGTCCACACATTCCCAGCTCATCTAAAACTCAACTGGTTGATCTGAATCAGGTCTTGCTTGCCGAGCACTCTAGGTTTAGTGATCTTCACCGATGTCTTGTTTACTTCAAACTCTTCTAGTGTCAACCTAAATTCTTGCACTGTACTCCAGGCTGAATCTTCCTTTGTTGTCCAACTCTAGTCGTCTTCATATTCATCTTCTCCTTAATCTCACCATTAATTGCAGTGTCTTTCAACCACCTGAATATCATTGTCATTGTTCCTTAATGCGTTTTGATTTTTTTCATTCTTTTAAAAACCTCCTTTAAGATTAATTTTCTCAGTCATTCTTTGCTTCAGTGCTTTATTTCTCCTGTGAAGAAAAGGAATAGCTCATTTACGTTGTGCTGTTAATTCAGAGTTAGGAAAAAAGATCTGTCATCAAGCTGAAGAAGGAATGAAGAAGGCCATAAGAGATTCAGTCCAATGAGTCTGCTCCTCCATTCGATCATGGCTGATGTGTTTCTTAACCCTGTTCTTCTTCTTTCTCGTCCCCATAATCTTTGGTCCCCTCACTAATCAAAAACTTTGCTATTTCTGTCTTAAATACTCTCAATGACAGCCTCCACTGCTTTTTGTGGCAGAGAGTTCCACAGATTCACTCCCTCTGGTTGAAGAAATTCCACCTCAGCTCCATTCTAAAGGGTTGCCCTTTCATTCTTCAGGGCCTACTCTCTCCTACTGGGGGAAACATCTTCCCTACAGCCACCCTAGCCAGGTGCCTCTGTGTTGTTAGTTTCAATCAGATCTCCCCATATCCTTCTAAAATTGATTAAAGGACAGGGTTAGAGGAAAACTGGTGAGTGGGGAAGTATTAAGGGATGAAGTGCCAATGTAGGTCAGTGAAAATTAGCTGACAGACAAGTGAAACTTGATGTAGAATAAGACAAAGATAGGAGAATTTATAATGCTAGAATTAATGGAGGATGGGGATTTAATAGAGCATTTATCTCTTTTGGTGACAAACATTTGAATGAGAGTTTCAGCAACAGATATGGGCAATGTCATGGAGGTGGAGATGAAAGTGAAAGTAGACTAAAGTAGGTTGTCGTTGTAATGGAAAAGATGTGGGTCAGAAATTCAGGTTTGAGTCTACTTTCACTTTCATCTCCACCTCCATGACATTGCCCATATCTGTTGCTGAAACTCTCATTCAAATGTTTGTCACCAAAAGAGATAAATGCTCTATTAAATCCCCATCCTCCATTAATTCTAGCATTATAAATTCTCCTATCTTTGTCTTATTCTACATCAAGTTTTTGATGTTTTAGGTGTGCATAGCGAAATAGGATGCTTTTACTAAATGAGTGTTCTTACTGGCACTTGATTAAGTATTTTAAGATGAGAACACAATTTAACAAAAAATCCCTTTCCCCATCTTGTCAAATGCTTTGCTGTAGATGATGATTAATGAAGTTAACAATTTACTAGTAATGCCTGATGTTATGATTCCAACACACAAAGTAAACCAATGTTGCTAAATATATTAAGACAGTTTAGACAAAGAATAAAACAAGTTTTATCATATTTCCCAACACTATACTTTACAGATACTCAATCCAAGACTAATATCAGTCTTATTTTAGCTCTTTAATTTCTTACTTAAATTCTTAGCAACTTTCGTCCTTGAATTGCTGATATGGTTGTCGGCAAGTCTGTTGATGTGAACCATTTTTCAATTTCGGTAGCATAAACCCCCTAGTTCTAATACCTCAAAGACTCCCATACAAAATTCTCACAGCTTGAAAGTCTCTTAAACTGACACCGTTCTGCCAGGGTACTGCCTCCCTTGAACTGAGAATTTTATACTCCTGCTAGGATGAAACTGTTCCTTCTGAACTGAAGTCAGAAGTCTTAACGAGTGGCTTCTGATCTATCATCGTCTTGACCATTAATACTAGTGAGAATCTGCTAGGTACTGACTATATCACATGCCTTTTTTGGATAAGATATATTTATCTTCCAAATGCCGTTATGATCTATTAACAGTAAATAATCTTCAAAGAAATGAAACCATTCTGCTGCGTCTCTTCTAAGATTTCAAATTCCCAAATTAAATATATTGTATATCTTTTATCGCAATGATGGGTTTGTTCATTTGTGGTGATGCAACTTTTTCAGTGCAAATTAGTAGGATAACAATGAGAAGAAATCCGCTTTTCTTCTTTAAGTATATGAAATATGTAAGCCAATTGTAAGGATTTGTTGTATTGGTTAAAATGAACTAGTTTGGCAAAAATCATAGATCAAAGCTGGTACTAAGTCAGACTGAATGGCTGCCATAAACTATTTAGGAAGATGGTTATGGTTAACGGAGATCAATTATAACAGCTCTTGGATATCTCTGCAGGAGTTCCTTAGGACAGTGTCCTAGGCCCAACCATCTTCAGCTGCTTCATCAATGACCTTCCCTCCAACATAAGGTCAGAAGTGGGAATGTTCACAGCTTACACTGCAGAAATTAACCAACAGTTCTTAAATTGGAGATATTGTGGATAGCGAAGAAGGTTACCTTTGAGTACACCAGGATCCTGATCAGATGGGCCAATGAGCTGAGGAGTAGCAAGTTTAATTTAGATAAATGCACAATACTGTAAATGGAAAAGCAAATCAGAGCAGAGGTTGTACACTTAATGGTAAGGTCCTGGGGATAGTTGCTGAACAAAGAGACCTTGGAGTGCAGGTTCGTAGTTCCTTGAAAGTACAGTCGCAGATAGATAGGATAGTGAAGAAGACACTTGATATGCTTTCCGTTTTTAGACAGAGCATGGAGTACAGGAGTTGAGAGGTTATGTTGCGGCTGTACCAGACATTGATTAGGCCACTTGTGGAATATTGTGTGCAATTCTGGTCTCCATTTGGAAGGATGTTGTGAAATGTAAGTGTTCCGAAAAGATCTACAAAGATGTTGCCAGGGTTGGAGGTTTTGAGCAGGGAGAGGCTGAATAGGCTGGGTCTATTTTCCCTGGAGTGTTGGAGACTGAGGGGTGGCCTATATAGAAGTTTTTTAAAATCATGAGGGGCATGGATAGGACAAGGTTGTCTCCCTGGGGTGGAGAGTCTGGAACTAGAAGGCATAGGTTTATGGTGAGAGGGGAAAGATATAAAAGGGACCTAAGGAGCAACTTTTTCACGCAGAGAGTGGTGCGTGTATGGAATGAGCTGCCAGAGGAAGTGGTAGAGGGTGGTAGAATTGGATTCTGGATTAGTGGTGCTGGAAAAGCACAGCAGTTCAGGCTGCATCCGAAGAGCAGTAAAATCGACGTTTCGGACAAAAGCCCTTCATCAGGAATAGAGGCAGAGAGCCTGAAGCGTGAAGAGATAAGCTAGAGGACGGTGGGGGTGGGGAGAAAGTAGTATAGAGTACAATGGTGGATGGGATGAAGGTGATGGGGCGGGGGGAGGGTGGAGTAGGTAAGTGGACAAGGAGATAGGGAGGTAGGACAAGTCAGGGGGCAATGCTGAGCTGGAAGTTTGGAACTTGGGTGAGGTGGGGGAAGGTGAAATGAGGAAACTGTTGAAGTCCACCTTGATGCCCTGGGGTTGAAGTGTTCCGAGGCGGAAGATGAGGCATTCTTCCTCCAGGGTCTGGTGGTGAGGGAGCAGCGGTGAAGGAGGCCCAGGACTTCCATGTTCTCGGCAGAGTGGGAGGGGGAGTTTGAAATGCTGGGCCACAGGGCGGCGTGGTTGATTGGTGTGGGTATCCTGGAGATGTTCCCTAAAGCGCTCTGCTAGGAGGCGTCCAGTCTCCCCAATGTAGAGGGAGCAATGGATACAATAAATGATACTGGTGGATGTGCAGGTAAAACTTTGTGGTAGAATTGCAACATTTAAAAGGCATCTGGATAGGTATATGGGTAGGAAGGGTTTAGAGACATATGGGCCAAGTGCTGGCAAATGGGACTAGATTAGGTTTGGATATTTGGTAGGCTTGGATGAATTGGACTGAAGGATCCGTTTCTGTGCTGTACATCTCTGACTGTATAAACAGTACCTTCCAAACCCACAACCAGTTCCGTATGGAATGGCAGGGCAGCAGATACCTAAAAACACCAGTACCTAGAAGTTTCCCTTCAAGCCAGTCTCCATCCTGACTGGAAAATGTATCACCATTCCTTTACTGTTGCTGGGTCAAAATCCTGGAATTTCCTCCCTAATGGCATTGTTGGTTTACCCTACAGCATATGTTTTGTAGCGTTGAATGTGGCAGCTCAGTACCACTTTCAGGGGAAAGTCTGAATGGATAAAGTCATGCTGGAGAATAAAGAAATTTTACCTATTGACTCATGAGATGATCATGGAAGTCTTTGCATTTGTATAATACCATCTTTTTTTCCATGTCTAGAAAAGTACAGCAGGTTTTATATTTGACATGTCCCATATTTTTGTTTGAATATGACATGAGATTTATTTTTGTTGATAATTTGCTTTATTTTATCCCTCTTCTGTTATTAGCTGGGTTAAAAAGACAAGCTGTGATAAATGCTTTATTTGGTTATATTAATTTTGACTTCCCAAAATAATTGGGAGGGAGTGGTGCCCATTGATGCAAGACTATATTAGGAATAAGAGCAGGCCACTTGACCCTTGAGCCTGCTATGCCACTCAGTAGGCTCATGGCTTATTGACATTCCTCACGTCCACTTTTCTGTCTTCCCTCCATAACTCTTGAATCTCCGACTGACCAAGAATCTATCTGTGCCTTAAGTATACACCATACTCTGCCCGCAGCTCTCTATGGTAAGGAGTTCCAAAGACAATTGATGTCTGGAGAGATCTCGTCTCAATCTTTAATACAAATCCTTAATTCTGAGAGTATGCCGTTTAGTCCTAAACTCTGCCATGAGGGGGATCATCCTCAGCATTAAACTTCTCAAACTCCTTAAGAACCTTATACATTCTTGTGAGACCACTTCTCCCTATTCTAAACTCAAGTGAGTAGAGTCTCAACCTGTTCAGCCTTTGCTTATAATATAATCCCTCCATATTAGGGATAATCCAAAGGTGTCTTCTCTGAACTGCTTCCAATGAAATTATATCTTAAGTGGACCAGCACTGCTGTCAGCATTCCAGATGTGATCTCTCCAACCTTGTGCTGTTGCACTAAGACTTCCTTACTCTTAAACTCCAATACCCTTCAACATTCCATTACATTCCAACATTCCATTAACTTTCCTATTTACCTGCTACAACTGTTATGTTTTGTGCACAAGTAGCCATAAATCCCTTTGTTGCAGCTTTCTGCTATAGTTTTTCTCTGTTTAAATAATCTGTTATTTTTGTTCTTCATTCAAAAATGAACATCTTTGCGTTTTCCTACAACATACTCCATTTGCAACTTATTGCAGTCCCGGCACTGATCCCTGTGGAACCCTACTGATCACGGATTGCCAACCTGAGAACAAGCCCCTTATCCCCATTTGCTGTTTCCTGCCCCAGAGCTAATTCTCTATCCATGCCAATCCACTACCTCCAACACTGTGAGCTCTCATCTCCTGACTTAACCTTTTATGAGATATGTTGTTGAATGCCTTCTGAAAGTCAAAATACAACACATTTATTGGTTAACCTCTGTCCACTCTGATTGACACTTCCATGAAAAACTGTAATAAATTAGTCAGACACAATTTCTTTTTTATGAAGATGTGCTAACTCTGCTTGACTAGATTATGATTTTCTAAATGTTCTGCTATTAATTCCTTGATAATTGATTCCAGTACGTTTCCAGCAATAAATGTTAGGCTAATCAGCTTATAGTTACCTGTTTTTTTTTTGCCTCCATCCTTTTTGAATAGTCGTGTCACATTAGTTTTCCAATCCTTTGGTTTTTTTTGGGAATACAATAATTTTTGAAAAATTACAACCAATGCATCATGCTCTCTAAGAACATAAGAACTAGGAGCAGGGGTAGGCAATTCAGCCCCCTAAAGCCTACTTTGCCATTTGATACAATCATGGCTAGTCTTATCTCGGCCTGAACTACCCTTTCATGCCTCCTCTGCATAAGCCTTCACCCCATTAATAATTAAAAATCTGTCTAAATTTATTCAATGCACCAGTATCCATCACAATCTAGGATAGTAAATTCCCCAGATACATGACCATTTAGAGAGAAGTAATTTCACCTCATCTGTATTTTAAATCTGCTACCCCTTATTCTAAATATATGACCTCCTTTCTCGATTGCCAAACATGAGGAAACATCTTTTCTATGTCTACTATGCCTTCCCCCTTTATCATTATCTATATCTCCATTTGATTTCTCATTTTTCTAGATCGGACAAAGAATAGGCCTAAACTGCTCAATCTTCGTTCATAAGACATAATCCCATTTCTTTGGAATCAATCCAGTGAGCCTCCTCTGAACTGCCTGCAATGCTGCCACATCCTTCCTCAAGTAACGGGACTGCAATTGTATGCAGTATTCCAGGTGTGCTGTCACTAATGCTCTGTAGAGTGGCAGCAAACTTTCCTACTTTTATACTCTTCTCCATAAATGTGAAAATTCAGTTTGCCTTTCTGTTTTCTGCTGCACCTGCATTCTGGTTCTCTGCGATTCATGCATGGGGCCACCCAGGTCCAGATACTGCTGCACTGAAACAATAAGGTTTCGCTCTGTTTAGATATAAGTTGTCACAGAGTCAAAGAGATGTACAGCATGGAAACAGACCCTTCTGTCCAACCCGTCCATGCCGACCAGATATCCCAACCCAATCTAGTCACACCGGCCCATATACCTCCAAACCCTTCCTATTCATATACTCATCCAGATGCCTTTTAAATGTTACAATTGTACCAGCCTCCACCACTTCCTCTGGCAGCTCATTCCATACACGTACCATCTTCTGCTTGAAAAATAGCCCCTTAGGTCTCTTTCATTATCTTTCCCCTCTCACCCTAAACCTATGCCCTCTAGTTCTGGACTCCCTGACCCCAGGGAAAAGACGCTGCCTATTTACCCTATCCATGCCCCTCACAATTTTGTAAACCTCTACAATGTCACCCCTTGGCCTCCAATGCTCCAGAGAAAACATCCCCAGCCTGTTCAGCCTCTCCCTGTAGCTCAAATCCTCCAACCCTGGAGGATCCTTGTAAATCTTTTCTGAACCCTTTCAAGTTTCACAACATCTTTCCGATTAGGAAGGAGACCAGAATTGCATGCAACAGTGGCCTAACCAATGTCCTGTAAAGCCGCAACATGACCTCCCAACTCCTGTATTCAATACTCTGACCAATAAAGGAAACCATACCAAACACCACCTTCACTATCCTATCTACCTGCAACTCCATTTTCAAGGAGCTATGAACCTGCATTCCAAGGTCTCTTTGTTCAGCAATGCTACCTAGGACCTTACCATTGAGTGTATAAGTCCTGCTAAGCTTTGTTTTCCCAAAATGCAGCACCTCGCATTTATCTGAATTAAACTCCATCTGCCACTTCTCAGCCCATTGGCCCATCAGGTCAAGATCCTTTTCTAATCGGAGGTAACCCTATTTGCTGTCCACTACACCTCCAATTTTGGTGTCATCTGCAAACTTACTACTTTTACTTCTTATGCTCACATCTAAATCATTTATGTAAATGACGAAAAGTAGAGGACCCAGCACCGATCGTTGTGGCACTCCACTGGTCACAGACCTCCAGTCTGAAAAACAACTTTACACCACCACCCTCTGTCTTCTACCTTTGAGCCAGTTCTGTGTCCAAATGGCTAGTTCTCCCTATATTCCATGAGATCTAAACTTGCTAATCAATCTCCCATGGGGAACCTTGTCGAACGCCTTACTGAAGTCCATATAGATTACATATACAACTCTGGTCTCATCGGTCCTCTTTGTTACTTCTTCAAAAAACTCAATCAAGTTTGTGAGACGTGATTTCCCATGTACAAAGCCATGTTGACTATCCCTAATCAGTCCTTGCCTCTCCAAATACATGTACATCCTGTCCCTCAGGATTCCCTCCACAACTTGCCCACCACCGAGGTAAGGCTCACTGGTCTATAGTTCCCTGGCTTGTCCTAACCACCCATCTTCAACAGTGGCACCATATTTGCCAACCTCCAGTCTTCCGGCACCTCACCTATGATTATCGATGATACAAATATCTCATCAATCACTTTTCTCTAGCTTCCCGCAGGGTTCTCAGGCATACCTGATTAGGTCCTGGTAATTTATCCACTGTTACCCGTTTTAAGACATTCAGCACTTCCTCCTCTGTAATCTGGACATGTTGCAAGATGTCACCATCTATTTCCCTACAGTCTATATCTTCCATATCCTTTTCTACAGTAAATACTGATACAAAATAGTGTCTCCCCCGTTTTCCGTGGCTCCACACAAAGGCCACCTTGCTGATCTTTGAGGGTCCCTATTCTCTCTCTAGTTACCCTTTTGTCCTTAATATATTTGTAAAAACCTTTTGGATTCTCCTTAATTCTATTTGCCAAAGCTATCTCATGTTCCCTTTTTTTGCCCTCCTCCCTACTCCCTTTATACTGTTCTAAGGAATCACTTGATCTATCCTGTCTGTATCTTATATATGCTTCCTTCTTTTTCTTAACCAAGCCCTCAATTTCTTTAGTCATCCAGCATTCCCTATACCTACCAGCCTTTCCTTTCACCCTGACAGGAGTATACTTTCTCTGGATTCTTATCTCTTTTCTGAAGGCTTCCCATTTTCCAGCTGTCCATTTACCTGCGAACATCTGCCCCTAATTCGCCTTCGAAAGTTCTTGCCTAATACCATCAAAATTGGCCTTTCTCCGATCTAGAACTTCAACTTTTAGATCTGGTGTATCCTTTTCCATTGCTATTTTAAATCTAATAGAACTATGGTCGCTGGCCCCAAAGTGTTCCCCCACTGACACCTCGGTCACCTGCCCTGCCTTATTTCCCAAGAGTAGGTCAAATTTTGCACCTTCTCTAGTAGGTACATCCACATACTGAATCAGAAAATTGTCTTGTATGCATTTAACAAATTCCTCTCCGTCTAAACCTTTAACACTATGGCAATCCCAGTTTGTGTTTGGATAGTTAAAATCCCCTACCATAACCACCCTATTATCTTTGCAGATAGCTGAGATCTCCTTACATATTTGTTTCTTAATTTCCCTCTGACTATTAGGGGGTCTATAATACTATCCCAATAAGATGGTCATTCCTTTCTTATTTCTCAGTTCCACCCAAATAACTTCTTGGATGTATTTCTGGGAATATCCTCCCTCAGCACAGCTGTAATGCTATCCCTTATCAAAAATGCCACTCCCCCTCCTCTCTTGCCTCCCTTTCTATCCTTCCTGTAGCATTTGTATCTTGGAACATTAAGCTGCCAGTCCTGCCTGTCCCTGAGCCATGTTTCTGTAGTTGCTGTGATATCCCAGTCCCATGTTCCTAACCATGCCCTGAGTTCATCTGCCTTCCCTGTTAGGCCCCTTGCATTGAAATAAATGCAGTTTAATTTATTAGTCCTACCTTGTCCCTTCCTGTCCTGACTGTTTGTTTGACTCACTTCTGTTCTCAACCGTACCAGTCTCTGATTGATCTCTTTCCTCACTATCTCCCTGGCACCCCGCCCCCCCCCCCAACCACCACCACCACCAGCACCATCGCCCTACTAGTTTAAGCAGTTCTAGCAAATTTCCCTGCCAGTATATTAGTCCCCTTCCAATTTAGGTGCAATCCGTCCTTCTTGTACAGGTCACTTCTACCCCAAAAGAGATTCCAATGATCCAAAATTGTGAATCCTTCTCCCATACACCAGCTCCTCAGCCATGCATTCATCTGCTCTATCCTCCTATTTCTACCCTCACTAGCACGTAGTACTGGGAGTAATCCAGATACTACTGCTCTCTAGGACCTCCTTTTTAAATTTCTGCCTAACTCTCTGTAATCTCCCTTCAGAATCTCAACGTTTTCCCTTCCTATATCGTTGGCTCCAATGTGGACAATGACCTCTTGCTGGCCCCTTGAGAACATTCTGCACCCTCTCTGAGACATCCTTGATCCTGGCATCAGGGAAGCAACCACCATTCTGGTTTTTTGCTGCTGGCCACAGAAACATCTGTCTGTACCTCAGACTATAGAATCCCCTAACACAATTGATGGCTTGGAAGCCAATGTACCCCTCGTTGCATTAGAGCCAGTCTTAATACCAGAAACTTGGGTGTTTGAACTACGTTCCCCTGAGAATCCATCACCCCCTACATTTTCCAAAACAGCATACCTGTTTGAAATGGGTATATCCACAAAAGACTCCTGCACTAGGGTGCCTACCTCTCTCACTTTTCCTGGAGTTAACCCATCTTTGTGACTGTATCTGAGACTTTCCCCCTCTTCCAATTCCTGCCATCCATCAAATTCCTCATTGCTCCTAACTGTCTCTCCAACTGTCCCCATTCGGTCTGATAAAATTTGCATCCAACAGCATTTATGGCAGATATAATCTGCACTAATCCTTAAACTCTCTTTAAACGCTCACATCTGACAAGAAGTACATATCACTGTACTAAAGGCCATTTTTCGTCCTTCACAATCTACAGACCCAGAAAATAACAGTCTTATTCCTCTGCAAAATACTGCCCCAGGTTAAATTATTAGTTATGGCTTATATTTTAAGTTTTTAATCAAAAGGCATATCTCCAAAAACACAATCAAGAAAGAACCCACTCTACTCACTACTGCAGCCTTTTTATTGGACACAACGTAAAACAACGATTAACTTATCTGATTCTGTGCTGTGAACTTCGTCCGAACAGGTTTGTCCAAGATTAGCTGTGAATTTCACTGTTTGTCAATTTTCCCAGACGCACTCTGATGTCCAGCAATACATGAATTCAAACAGCAAAGGCAGTAACTGTGCAGGTTCTCTCTCTCTCCTGCACTGTCCTCACCATGTGCTTCCTTTCTGTTGTTCTTCCTTTTAAAACTGCTGTTGTTTTCACTTTTTTTTTCCAACGTTCCAAAACAATGCAATAGTATATGAAACAGTAATTGCTGCTTCTGGAATTCGAGGAAATCACCTCCCACACCTAAAATACCTCAAAAGGAGCAGCTGTTACAGCCAGAAATTTTTTCCCATCCTCCATCTTGGATTACCCAGTCTTTCTATTCTTCTGACCAAATTGAATGAACTCTCTCTCACTGAATAAAATTTCATTTACTAAATTTGGGCTCATTCAGTTAATGTACCTGTGTATCCATTTGTAAATTTATTTCTTCATTAGAGCTTACTTTCTGAGCTATTTTAATGTCATCTGTAAATTTGGCTATAGTACTTTCTGTCCCTAAGTCCAAGTCATTAATATTGATTTTAGATGTTTGGGGTCCAAGGACCAAACCCTGTTGCACTGGACTAGCTACGTCTTGACAACCAGAAAAAGACCCATTTATCTTAACTCTGTTTTCTGGTGGTTAACCAGTTCTCTATCCAAGTTAATGAATTATCCGTAACCCCATGTGACCTTACCTTGTACATTAAACTTTAGTGTTTCGCCTTATTAAATGCCTTCTGAAAGTCCAGATATGCTGTATCTACAGGATATCAATCATCCATATTGCTTGTTACATCTTCAAAATATGGGTTGGAATAGTGGCTCAGTGGTTAACACTGTTGCCTCACAGCGCTAGGGACCTGGGTTCAACTTTACCCTCCGTCTGCGTGGAATTTGTACATTCTCCTATGTCTGTGTGGATTTCCTCCCACAGGTTAGGTGGATTGGCAGTGCTAAATTGTCCATAATGTCCAGCGGTGTGCAGGCTAGGTGGATTAGCCATGGCAAATGCAGGTTTATAGAGATAGAGTAGAGATGGTGCATCGAGGTTAAATGTTCTTTGGAGGATCAGTGTGGAAACGATGGGTAGAATGGCTGCTTCCACACTGTAAGGATTCTGTAAACAGTAATATACTGTTAATAAAACCATACTGACTCTGATTGTAGTTTGACTTAATGTCCTGTTTTTATTTCCTTAATTATGGATTCTAACAATTTTCATATGACTCATGTTAGACTAACTGGTCTGCAGTTTCTTACTTTCTGCTCCCCCCTCCCTTTGTGAATAAGGATGTTATATTAACATGTTTCCAATCCACTGAAACCTTTTCTGTGTCCAGGGAATTTTGGATTCTTATAATCAGTGGATATCACTTTCCTTAGGACCCTAGGATATAATCATGAGGCTCTGGTAATTTATCTGTCTTCAACTCTATAGTTTGTGCAGTTCTTTTTTTCCTAGTGGTGGTAATTGTTTTAAGTTCCTCCCTTCCTTTAACCACTGCATTACCTGTTAATTTTAGGAAAACTGAAGCAAAATAATGATTTCGTGACTGCTATATCCGTGTTCCCTATTATCAACTCCCTAGTCTCATTCCCTGAGAGAACAATATTTACTTCAGCTACACTTTCTTTTTATATACTTATAGAAGCTGTTGCTATTCAGTTTTCTACTTTGCCCTGCTTTTCTATTGTAATTTGCCTTTGTTTTTAATTACTTTTTTTATTAACCTTTTGAACTTTAAACATTTCTCAATCTTCCATCATGCCATTTGCATTTGCACAATGGTATTTCCTGATTTTTGTCTTCAACTTCTTTGCTTAGCCATGGTAATTTATTCTGCCCCCTGCCAAAAAAAAACCTTCCTTTCTGGAATATATTTTAGTTGGGAGCAATTGAGTATGTCCTTATGCAACTGCTCATTAACTGTCTTGCCTTTGAGACTGCCCGCTGATACTGGATGATCAGATCTGTCTTACTGCTGATGTAATGACCTTTATTTAAGTCCTGAACACTAATATGGACTCCAGTTTCTTGCCCTCCAACTGATTTAGAGGAGCTTCCTCTCTGGTTGCTCCAAGAAACAATATCTAACATATTTAATGAATTCTCTCTTGAGGATACCCTTGCCAATTTGAATGCACCCAGATCATTGTCAAGTACACCTAGAAAATCTAGTGTGTACCAGGTTAAAACAGGACTGAAAAATATTCTGTTTCAGGAATAATAAAAGGCTATTACTGTTGTTTATTTTCCAGGTGCGTCAAGACTTAGTCGAAGAATATGAGCAGGTCAAAAGTATTGTTAACACTTTGGAAAGCTTTAGAGTAGAGAAACCTCCAACTGATTTCTCTGTACCTCAGCAAGATGAATCTTCCAGAGATCCCAGTGTTTGGCCACCACCTATTCCTGTTGAACACCGGTGTGTAAAATGAGCAATACTGAATGTTAGTTTAGTAAAATTGAGTTTTGGGTATGAATTTTCTTTAGTAGTTAAGACTCCTTTTTAAAAAAATCTATATCCAACATCAATGTTCGAAAATTGTTTTTATATAGAGGGTTGAGATTAAGGGGATGTGAAGGGGTGGGGAGTAACAAAGTCAATGTTGTAAGGCCAAAAAGTAGTCTGTGGTTAATATTGTTCAAATAGTATAAGAAATTGCAGCTGCAGTAGATCACACCATCCAGCAAGGTTGCTGCACCTGAGCTATGTCACCTCCAGTGTCTCACCCCATCCCATTTTTCCACTATTCCCCTTTCACCCAAATATTTTTTGATATCGTTCTAAAGTATCCTCTAAGCATGCAGTGTCCTTTAGGTTAGACAATTATAAGCAATGGTCATTCAAATGGGGTTTAATGTCATCAAATTCTAATTACTGATCCCCTTTTTGTGAGACTATGACTTTAGTTCTAAATATTCTAGCCAGGAATACAAGCTTGCAGCATTAATTAGAAACTTGATTTGTTGGGCTTGTAAACTCCCCCTGCATACCACTATTTACTGAAAGGTATGCTGCTTTCCAAGTTATATAATTTACTCTTACCTATATAATGCATCTGGGAACTGGTTGCCAGGACAGCTGGTTTGCAATGCAGCATGATGTCATCTACGTGGGTTCAGTTCCTGATGGAGGTCTTCTCAATCTCGTCTGAAGCATCTTGACCTTGCACCATAATAACTCTCCCGTGGACTTGAACCCAGGCTTCCCAGCCCAGAGGAAGGGTCACTGCCACTACTGTACCAGAGCCCTTCTTCCTCTCGTCTATTTAGTTTTTTTGTTCTATTTCCAGAAGTGCTCTTACACAAAACTGAATGGTTCACCCCCTCACCTATTCTTTTTAAATCAACCAGTTCAAGGATGTTCTTACTTCTGGAGCAAGTGGAATTTGAATCCGGGCCTCCTGGCTGAGACGTAGGAGCACTACCACTGTACTTCGAGAGCTATTTCCCCTTCTCATCTAAGACAATGATATGGATTATAAATACCTGAGGTCCATGTACTGACTACAGGCATTACACTGGTCACCCCCAAGTCCTGAATATACTTCCTTTTGAATAGGCTGAGTTGGTGTATTATCAGTAATGGCTTACTTTCTGGACATCATTTGACAGGAACACATGAATACTGCTTAACACAGTGTCGTGTTGAATTTCACAGAGCTCCTTTGATGAAGCGGCAGAATCGTGAGGTTAAATCTGCACGAAAAGAGTCACCTGTTGTCCAGGCAAGAGGTCTTGTGGGTCGAGGTCAGCAGGCTGGTAGAGCTGAAAAATCTAGCAGCAAGCATAGCAGTGATTCCAAAACAAGAGGGAAAGAGGACAAGGTATAATTTTGGTGCTGCTTGGTAATTGTGCAATTGTGAAACTTGTTGACAATTGTTTTTGCTCATAGGATGACCAGTTATCATCTATAACTTTTTAGATGTTTAAATCATCAAATTGTATGCCTCTTTCAAACCACGTACTTTGTGTTATTTTTGTTTATGTTTATTTTCATTTTCATTTTTCTTTCTGCCTGGGTGTATGTTCAGGACAAGATTTGCCCAGAGAAACTGTTTAATTGGTCTTTTCATTAAGACCCGTAGTCTGTAGCATGACAGCACCTCTCTGGCTGTCCACCTGACCAGTTACTGTGGGAACAGCACACAAGCAGAAAACTTCCAGACTGCAAAGAGTCAAGATTGGTCTTGTTCTCTTGCGCAATCTGCAGCGAACTAACAAAGATCATCAGCTATTCTCTTTTACCATTTCCTCTAAGCCATTGCCTGTAACCAGTGACTAGAGAAACAGAGCAATCAGTGTGCCATCTGCCTTATGTATTCAATAGGATGCGGAAATTACATCAGAAACACTTGAAAGAAGCAAAAGGAGTACCCTGAATACAGATTTGTCAGCCTGAGTCTAACAGACAGATCAATTGGGCACTTTGAGTATTTTGTATTCTTCTTAACTTTTGTCACAAACTCAGAGTAAGTAGGCTTTAGTATCAGTGCAATTTCCAAAGCAGATTGTGACATAAACAGATTCATAATTGTCTTCTGCTCGGTCTTTGGCCTAGTGAGGAAAAGCGTAATTGAGAACAAAGATTTCAAAACTGACATTAAGTTTACTGGGCAAAGATTTAGACAATCTACAGTCGGTACCTCAAAGCATTGGAGATACCATTTGTAGAGGTTTCATAAGATCCTTCCATTTGTTTGTCAAGAAAGGTGTTCTAACAGCCGTGTGCGCTACCAAGTCAACTTGCAGAGTGTGTAGATGCTAATCAATTAAAAAATGAGCTCTTCTGGGCAGAACAAGTCATTTGTATGTCTTGCACCAGATACAACTGTTGTAATTAGACTCATTGAGGACATTCTCAGGAGGATAACAGAATTGCTTTGGGGATAGTCTCAAAGCATTCTTGAAAATGTATATTCATACTTACTCATGGGAATCCCTAGCCTGTGATTGACTGAAATGTGAATGTTCATCCAGAAAGGCACCAACACATCAAAAGATTTCACTAGAATGTGCAGAGGCTTTGGAGGAAGTGTGCAAATTTCCAAGCAACTTTTCTACCCAACCCTTCAAACACAACAAGTGTATTTCAGAGTTTCTGATTGTTTAAATCCATTGTGCAATCTATAAAACCCTTTTGGATGGGAATGGAAGCAACTAATGATCTGTCCCAAGGGACTGCTGAAGAAGGCCTTGTAACTTGTCAGGCCAAACCTGAATGTTGTTGAGGTCTTCCATCGTATAGGCATGGACTGCTTCATCATCTGAGGAATGTGGCTAGTTACATCGGATTTGTTTCTTTCCCCTTCCAAATCCTCAGTGAGGTAATCTGGTATGTTGTAACTTGTAATTATTTAAATCTGGTTTTGCCATGAGGTGTAGGAAACCCAATATGTTTGATCTATCAGTTTCAATTTTCAACCTACATGTGGCAATGAAACAAATTCACATTATTTATTTTGAACTTTTTATTGATATTGTTTTTATGCAAACAAATAGTGTAACTCTGAAGCACCAGAAGGATCAATTGATTCTAATTGCAATGAAGAAATAAATTCCATAAGGATCCTTTTTTCAATTTTGAAAAATAAAATTGTATTTCACTGAGCAGGTGAATGAAGATTTTAAGGACCATTGATAATGAATATTCATTTTATTGCTTTTTTCCAACTGTATTTTTCAAGCAATTCAGTGTTCTGCCTAAAATTAAAATGGTGCAATGACTTCAAAATATAAAACTAGATAAAGTAAACATGACTGCTCACTAGAAATGGCTTCTTTAGCAGTGTTGCAGCAGCAGAATTTCATATTCAGTAATGATTTTGGTCTGAATTTGGTGATTAGCAATGAAGCAATGACATGCACCATTGATCACAAAATAAAGTCTGAAGTGGAGGTGTAGTTTGTAAATTTCACTCCAGTTTCAGCATGGCTGTGCAGGATTCACTAAATCTGAAGAAATTAGAAAGGATACAGGTTGGGAAGGATAGTGAATAGATGAACATTCAGAATCTGTCCAAATTAAACTACAGTGTAGATTCATGTTAAAAAGTAATCGAAGCAAACGATTAGGTTAGCAGAATCATAATAAATTTTAATAAAGTCAAGCGAATCATATTAAAAACCATTTATATATCTATGGATCATGGATGTTTTAAAAGAGACTTTAAATTGTTTTAAAAAGTGAGATCCTTCCCACAATTTAGAAACTGTAATACGTTTTAGTATTTGTGTCCTTGATAGCTTGGATTTTTCAGTCATGAGATTTTGAAGGCACTACACGTTGTAATGAACACACTTTGTTCAAGCAGGCGTTCAGGCCAAACTATTGCTGCTGCTATTTCTTATGTTAACTGTGAAGTCAGTGAATACAGTATTGAAATCCTGTGGGCAGTGCAGATGGTCTACTGCTGTTTGCATATGTACATACTACAGTGTATCTAAAAGTTTATCTGTGCCTCACCTGTACAGCTGTGCTAAATATCTCCAACTTTACTGTTATTAGCACAGGAATACCTAATCAATTAATTTTGACTATTTTATTAGTGGGAACCAAATATTAAAATATTGTACAATATCAAATTATTTTCTTTAAGTAAAAGTAGTTAAATACTCCATTCTTAATCTTGGACAGCATTCATATATCTGTCTTCTGTCTTTGTAAGTGTCCAATAGCTGCATTTCACCAATTATGTTTTGCTGATTTAGAGATGACGGTTGGACTGGGGTGTATGAAGTTAAAAATCACACCACACCAGGTTATAGTCCAACAGGTTTAATTGGAAGCACATTAGCTTTCGGAGCGCTGCTCCTTCATCAGCTGGTTGTGATAACCAGCTGATGAAGGAGCGGCGCTCCGAAAGCTAGTGTGCTTCCAATTAAACCTGTTGGACCATAACCTGGTGTGGTGTGATTTTTAACTCTGTTTTGATGCTCACCATTTGCATGTTCAAAGAATGGGAGAAAGTGAAGACTGCAGATGCTGGAGGTCAGAGTCGAAAAGTGGTGCTGGAAAAGCACAGTTGGTCAGGCAGCATCCAAGGAGCAGGAGAATTGACATTTTGAGCATGAGCTCTTCATCAGGAATCACATTGATGAAGAGCTCATGCTTGAAACGTTGACTCTCATGCTCAAAGAATAGGTCTTGAATGAATCTGTATCTGCCTTCTGATATGTGCTTTAAAAATTTACTATGTCTTTTTGTGCACTGATATATAGTAATGATGAAATATTAATTATGATCTCTTGTTAACTTGATTATAGAGCAGAAGGAACCTGCAGGAAGCATCAGGAGATGGAGATGGGAAAAGATTTGATGGAACTGGTTATGATAAGGACTTGGTTGATGTTCTGGAGAGAGATATTATTTCCAGGAATCCCAATGTCCATTGGTATTATAATTTTAATACAGGAGTTTTTAAAATACTCTGGCTTTGGTCACGGGTGCAAAACCTAGCATGTTCATTTTTTGTTCAGGGATGATATAGCTGATTTAGAAGATGCCAAGAGACTTTTGAGAGAAGCTGTTGTGCTACCAATGTGGATGCCTGACTTCTTCAAAGGAATAAGGCGACCCTGGAAGGTAGGAATTAGTTTCTGTTGAGATTTTTATAGAATTATTATATTTTGTAGCACAAAGAGACATGTGACCTACACTTTCACTTTTCCCTGACACTTAACAAATCTTCAAGAACACGTTGAATTGTCTTTTTAAAATTCCCATGGAATCTGATTCCACCATATTTTCAGGTGTTGTGTTTCAGATCTTAACTCTGTATGATTGCATTTTTGCTCCTTTCTCATCTCGTTTTATTTTGCCAATTATTTTAAATTTGAGAACTGGGTGCTTAGCCTTTTGGCAAAGGAAATAGTTTCTCTATACCTGCTCTGTGTAAACCTGTCCACTTCGAATTTCTCTGTTAGCTGTCTCTCTGTTTAACCGTCAGAAAAGGAGAATCTCAACTCCTCCAGTCTCTCCACATATCAGGATTTAAAGGAAATTAGCTCTCTGGGATAAGTTTTGTCTCCGCCATGAGGTCATGACACTCTCTTTTTCAAGTGGTCAGAATTGTGCACATTGTTCCAGCTAAGGCTTAGCCAAAGATTTATGAAGGTTTTGCATTATTTTCTTGTTTTGTACAAAATGTCTTTAGCAAAACTGGAGTCAGTGGAAATGAAGGGGGGGGGGGGGGGGGGTGGGGGGAGTTAATTCTCTGCTGTTTGGAATCATATCTGGCACATAAGGAGATGATTATGGTTGTTGGGAGTCAGTCATCCCAGCTCCAGGGGAACATTGCTGCAGGAGTTCCTCAGGGTTTTAGGCCCAACTGTCTTCAGCTGTCTTCTACCTGAAAGTCCCTGCTGTAATCTACTCATTATTCTGACTTTGGGGGTATGTTATTATTTCTTCAGTGTAGCTGGGTCAAAATCCTGAAACTCCCTCCGTGATGGCATTGTAAGTCAACCATAGCAAATGAAGTATTACAGCCAAAAAGGCAGCTCACCAAGAACGCAGCTGAGGATGGGTAATAAAGGTTGACCCAGCCAGTGATGCTCACATCACACGAATGAATTAAATAAAACATAATCTTGCCACTGAAACTTGGTGTACATAATTATTTTAGAAATAATTCTGGTGCTCCTGTTGCACTTAAAAAATGAGTTATTAGATGTATCCTCTTGTGGAATTTGGGCACAGCAAGCTCCTCTGGACAGTAATATGATAAGAACAAGGTAAACATATTTTCTTGTGGCATTCATTGAGGGATACTTAGTGGAAACCAAGTATAGCTTCCCTGCTCTACTTTGAAATAGTGCCATGGATTTATTATGTTCAGTTGAGAGGGCAGAAGGAACTTTGGTTTAACATTTAGTACAAGGATAACATTTCCACTTGTGCACTTGTTAAAGCAGTAGAGTGTCAACAAAAGTTTTTGTATTTGAGTCCTGGAGTAGGTCTTTAACACTCAATGTCCGATTTAAAAATCCACTGAGCTAGCCTACATCTTGAATGGGAGTGCAGATTGTTATCTAAATGACAATTAGATTGAGAAAGTGGGAAGATGTAATGAGACCTTGGTGCCCTCATACACCAGTCACTGAGGAAGCATGGTGTAGCAGGCAGTGCAGAAGGCAAATATTATGATGGCCTTCATAGTGAGAAAATTAGAGTGCAAGAGCAGTAGGCCTTACACTGCCTTGGTGAGACCACACCTGTAGTATTGAGAGCAGTTTTGGCCTCCTTACCTGAGGAAGGAAAATGAGGAATCTTGTAGAAACCTATCAATTCCAGAAAGACTAGACAGGTTAAGCGGAGGAAAGATACTCCTGATGTCCAGAATCAAGGGTCGCAGTTTAAGGTTATGGCCATTTAGTACTCCGAAGAGGAGAAATTGCTTCAGAATAGTGAGCCCATGGAATTCACTGCCACAAAATGTAGTTGAGGCCAAAACATTGAACAGTTTCGAAAAGGAGTTGGATATAGTTCTCACTATTAAAGGCATCAGTCGGTATACAAAGTTAAAAATCACACAACACCAGGTTATAGTCCAACAGGTTTATTTGGAAGCATTAGCTTTGGAGCGCTACTCCTTCATCAGGTGGATGTGGAGTATAAGATCATAAGACACAGAATTTATAGTAAAAGTTTACAGTGTGATGTAACTGAAATTATATATTGAAAAAGACCTGGATTGTTTAAGTCTCTCTTTTTTTTAATTACCATGTTGGTTTCAGTTCTTTAATACGCAAATTGCAAAGCCTTTTTTAAAAGTTACATTCTCAAGTAAGCTTTAACAATTGGTGTTATGTCGGCCCAGATAATGCATTTCAGGTGTGAGTTGCCCTGTGTGAGACTCCATGTGAATCCATGTAAGATTCTGCAAATCTTTTTTTAGATTAGAATCAGTCTGACCATTGTGGCACAGATAGTCTCACACAGGGCAGCTGACATCTTCAATGCATTATCTGGGCCGACATGATACCAATTGTTAAAGTTCACTTGAGAATGTAACTTTTTTAAAAAAAAGTTTTGCAATTTACATATGAAAGAACTGAAACCAACATGGTAATTCAAAAAAATGAGACACACAACAAACAATCCAGGTCTTTTTCAATATAGAATTTCAGTTACATCACACTAAGTCTTTGCTATAAATTCTGTCTTACAATCTTATACTCCACAACCATCTGATGAAGGAACAGCACTCCGAAAGCTAGTGCTTCCAATTAAACCTGTTGGACTATAACCTGGTGTTGTGATTTTTAACTTTGTACAACCCAGTCCAACACCAGCATCTCCAAATCAGTGGCTATGGGGTGGGAGAAAATTGAAACCGGGCACTGAGTTGGATGATCAGCTATGATCATGTTGAATGGCAGAGCAGGCCATAAATGCTGATTGGCCTACACTGTTCATGTTTTTTATGTTTCTCTGTTAAAAATGACATTTGCTGTTATACTTGCTGGTTATTTACGATCTTTGTCCTTGGCGTAGAAATCAGTTGGTAGCATTCCACTTTCTTTTTGTTTACAACAGTATGACACTAACTTAGTAGTGGGGCTACCAAATCCCAATGTTGGATCCCTTGCTTATATTACTGATGGGTCTAATAACTACTGCCGGTTCCCTGACTGATAGTGGAGCAGGTGCTTGACTGGGTAAGACTTCAGGTTTCTTCAGGAGCTGCATGGAATACCGCTGTAGATTTTAAAGATTGTACAGGAAGAAGGTTGATGCGAAAAACTGGATTTCTTTTGTATAATTGCTTCATGTGAAGTCCTTCATATCATTTTGTGACCTACTTTGCTTCAAAGACTATGCTCTTGCATTTGTCTTTTCTTGCTGTTGCTTGGAGATGCTAGTCCCTCTGGACAAGCCAGGAAAGATGACAATCTGGATTGAGAAATGATCATCTTGGCAGTATGACTTTCAAGGAATAATGTTCCCATGACTTAAACCTTCCATGAGTTGAAAGGCAAAGGCTGACCCTCTTTGGGAGGGTTTAAACTAACTCCGCGGGGGCATGGGAACCAGGACTGTAGCTTTAGGGTACAGGACCTTGAGTGTAGGGAGGTTAGGAATAATGCAGCGATCTCTAAGGAGGGTGCCTGTAACCAGAAAGGTGGATTGAAGTGTGTATACTTCAATGCCAGAAGTATAAGGAATAAGGTAGGTGAACTTGCAGCGTGGGTTGGTACCTGGGACTTCGATGTTGTGGCCATTACAGAGACGTGGGTAGAACAGGGACAAGAATGGCTGTTGCACGTTCCAGGGTTCAAATGTTTTAGTAGGATCAGACATGGGGGTAAAAAAGGGGGAGGCGTGGCATTACTTGTCAAAGACAGTATCACAGCAGTGGAATGGACGATGGAAGAGGACTTGCCATCTGAGGTAGTTTGGGCTGAGGTTAGAAATAGGAAAGGTGAGGTCACCCTGTTAGGTGTTTTCTACAGGCCTCCTAATAGTCCTAGAGAAGTAGAGGATAATATTGCGAGGATGATTCAGGAAAAGAGTGAAGGTAGCAGGGTGGTTGTTATGGGGGACTTTAACTTCCCAGATATTGACTGGGAGAGCTATAGCTCGAGTTCATTAGATGGGTCGGTGTTTGTACAATGTGTGCAGGAGGGTTTCCTGACACAATATGTCGACAGGCCAACAAGAGGGGAGGCTATATTGGATTTGGTTCTAGGTAATGAACCAGGCCAGGTGTTAGACTTGGAGGTAGGTGAGCACTTCGGGGACAGTGACCACAACTCGGTGACTTTTACTTTAGTGATGGAGAGGGATAATCGTGCGCCGCAGGGCAAGAGCTATAGCTGGGGGCAGGGAAATTATGATGCAGTGAGGCATGACTTAGGTTGTGTGGATTGGAAAAACAGGCTTCAAGAGAAGAACACTAATGAGATGTGGGGATTGTTCAAGGAGCAGCTACTGCGTGTCCTCGATAGGTATGTACCAGTCAGGCATGGTGTAAAGGGCCTTGTGAGGCAGCCGTGGTTTAGTAAGGAATTGGAGTCCCTTGTGAAAGGGAAGAAGGCGGCATATGTAAAGATGAGGCGTGAAGGTTCAGTAGGGGCGATTGAGAGTTATAAGGTAGCCAGGAAGGAGCTAAAGAGGGAGCTAAGAGAAGCGAGAAGGGGACATGAAAAGTCTTTAGCTGGTAGGATTAGGGAAAACCCAAAGGCTTTCTATAGGTATGTCAAGAATAAAAGGATGACTAGGGTAGGTATCGGTCCAGTCAAGGATAGTAGTGGGAAGTTGTGTGTGGAGGCTGTTGCTGATGTGAATATGGAATCACAAATAATTAGAATGGATGCCCTGGAAATATGCAGGGAAGAGGTTTTGGGAATATTGGAAAGGATGAATATAGATAAGTCTCCTGGGCCTGATGGCATTTACCCCAGGATCCTATGGGAAGCTAGGGAGGAGATAGCAGAGCCATTGGCCTGGATTTTTATGTCGTCATTGTCAACGGGAATAGTACCAGAGGACTGGAGGATAGCGAATGTGGTCCCATTGTTCAAGAAAGGGAGTAGGGATAGCCCTAGTAACTATAGGCCAGTGAGTCTGACTTCAGTGGTGGGCAAAGTCTTAGAGAGAATGGTAAGGGATAAGATTTATGAACATCTGGGTAGGAATAACGTGATCAGGGATAGCCAGCATGGTTTTGTGAAGGGCAGGTCGTGCCTCACAAACCTTATTGAGTTCTTTGAGAAGGTGACTATGGAAGTGGATGAGGGTAAAGCAGTAGATGTTGTGTATATGGATTTTAGTAAGGCGTTCGATAAGGTTCCCCATGGTAGGCTAATGCTAAAACTTCGGAGGTATGGCATTGAGGATACATTAGAGGTTTGGATTAGGAATTGGCTGGCTGGAAGGAGACAGAGGGTAGTAGTTGATGGATTATGTTCATCTTGGAGCGCAGTTACTAGCGGTGTACCACAAGGATCTGTTTTGGGACCATTGCTTTTTGTTATCTTTATAAATGATCTAGAGGAAGGACTTGAAAGCTGGGTAAGCAAGTTTGCGGATGACACAAAAGTCGGTGGAGTTGTGGATAGTGAGGAAGGAAGTGGTAGGTTACAGCGGGATATAGATAAGTTGCAGAGCTGGGCGGAAATGTGGCAAATGGAATTCAATGTAGCTAAGTGCGAAGTCGTTCACTTTGGTAGGAATAACAAGATGATGGATTACTGGGCTAATGGTAGGCTACTTGGTAGTGTGGATGAGCAGAGGGATCTTGGTGTCTATGTACACAGATCTCTGAAAGTTGCCACCCAGGTAAATAGTGCTGTGAGGAAGGCATATGGTGTACTGGGCTTTATTGGCAGAGGAATTGAGTTCCGGAGTCCTGAGGTCATGTTGCAGTTGTATAAGACTCTGGTGAGGCCTCATCTGGAGTATTGTGTGCAGTTTTGGTCGCCATACTATAGGAAGGATGTGGAAGCTTTAGAACGAGTGCAGAGGAGGTTTACCAGGATGTTGCCTGGAATGGTAGGAAAACCTTATGAGGAAAGGCTGAGGCACTTGGGGCTGTTCTCATTGGAGAAGAGAAGGTTTAGGGGAGATCTGATAGAAGTGTATAAGATGATTAGGGGTTTAGATAGGGTAGATACTAAGAACCTTTTACCGCTAATGGAGTCAGGTGTTACTAGGGGACATAGCTTTAAATTAAGGGGTGGTAGGTATAGGACAGATGTTAGGGGTAGATTCTTCACACAGCGGGTTGTGAGTTCATGGAATGCCCTGCCCGTATCAGTGGTGAACTCTCCTTCTTTATGTTCATTTAAGCGGGCATTGGATAGGCATTTGGAAGTTATTGGGCTAGTATAGGTTAGGTAGGACTCGGTCGGCGCAACATCGAGGGCCGAAGGGCCTGTACTGCGCTGTATCCTTCTATGTTCTATGTTCTATGTTCATTAATTGTTTGTATACAACTTCAACAAAGAAGGAATCTAGATTTACAAAGTTCTGACATTATTTAGAGCTTGTCTCTCATTCATGAGTATAATGAGCTAGAGGAGAACTTTGCTATTATGAATATTCTTTAAATTTGGAATAGAATTTTAAGTGAAATTTTACTAATACTTTTCATATTCCAGGGTGTCTTAATGGTTGGACCACCAGGCACTGGCAAAACCATGTTAGCTAAGGCTGTGGCTACAGAGTGTGGAACAACTTTCTTTAATGTGTCCTCTTCCACATTAACTTCAAAGTACAGGGGAGAGTCCGAAAAATTGGTTCGTTTGTTATTTGAAATGGTAAGTAAAATTGCTTATGTATTTTCTATTTGGTTTCTTGATGTTATATAAGTAAAGATTAAATTTGATGTGAAAAGAAATATTTGTAATTTTGAAAAAAGCAGGGTTAGTCACATGACTTAATTCTATTCTCTTCTACCCCTGCCATCTCGACAGTTGTCCTTCCTGTCCCAAACATGAAAATGTAAGGCCAGGGTCTATCCACATTGCTATGATTGTATGTGAAAATTAATATAGAACCCAAAAGGTATCATTGCATTTTTCATCATGATTTTGGATGCAGGATTCTCATTGTGTAAGGTTGTCCTATTTGTTTGGCAAATCGTTAGTTCAATGCTACTACAAATCTGTTTTACTTTGTTTGGGTTGACTCTCTCATTCTGTACTGAAAACAAAGTTTTGTAATTTATACACTCCACAAAGTCCATGTAAAGGATCAGCATTACTGTATGATATCCCATAGCTTAGACCAACTATTATCTTAATGGAAAGTACTGATCATAAACAGCTCAGTGATAAATTGGGAATGAGTGGAATTTGAAAACAAAACTGAATTAAACATAGCCTAAATAATGTGTCTAATTAAACATTCTAATTAGGCCATTTGCATAAGTGGTGTGTTATAAATGTTAGAAGATTACTTAGAGTATGTACAGTTAGGCGCATTTATTTAGGCTGCGTATGGATTTAGTTTTATTGTCATTTGTAACGAGGAAATGCTAGATTATATTGTTTGTATTATCAACAAGTGGTGTTCTTTGGTTGATATATAAACCTATTAAAGTGGATATTTAAGATATTGTTTCTCTCTTTCCCCCCCCCCCCCCCCCCCCCCCGGCACCCCCAGGCCAGATTTTATGCTCCAACAACTATATTTATAGATGAAATTGATTCAATCTGTAGTCGCAGGGGTACATCTGATGAGCATGAAGCCAGCCGTAGAGTCAAGTCAGAGCTACTCATTCAGATGGATGGTACGTTTCCTGTCTGTTAAAGGCATTGGTAAATGAGCTGCACATAAATAATGTAATAATACTGAAGTTTTTTTTCCACACCTTCAACCTTCTGAAGTAGCCCCACTCAGATAAGCCTGTCTGTATGCTTGATTTTTTTTTCTCTCTGACTTTAGTAATTTTACTACTGGTCTTGTTCTTTGGATAGAGCTGAAACAAAATTGCAATGCAAATATTTTGAGCATGTTATTTGTTTCATTGTTTATAGACATTTGGTCGTCATGAACTAGAGTATTGTAAAACAGACACATTTCATTGAAGCTTTTTGTCATGCATTCATCAGAACATTTTGTAAGAAGTGCCCAAATAAAGGAAAACAACAATATTTATACTTTAGGAGAAGAGTGCTCATTGTTTAGCAAGTAGACTCTAATTTGTAGAGGCATTTCCACGAACATTGAAAACTGGATGTTTTGTTGCCAAGCATTGCATAAATTTTAACCAGGCTGGTTGACCCTGGTCAAGACATTGCCATAAGAAGTGGACCTGTTCCAGTTTTACTCGGCAAAATAGGTAACAGTCATTTATGTGGTACACTTCTCAGGGCTCTGCCTTAATAAATCAGTCAACCTGCCTCCTTTAAAATTTATGGTTAGTGTGACAATTAACTATCAGCCGCCATTAACTGATGTATTCTCCTCTGCAGAGTTAAGTAAGTAGGTATAAACTTGGCAGATGTAGCATAATGTGGAAAAATGTGAGGTTATACATTTTGGCAGGAAGGATAAGAAGAACTGATTATTTAAATAGAGAAAAACATTAGAAACTACAGTACAAAGCAATTTGGAGTCTCTGTATGATTCAGGAAAAAAATGCCAGATGACTCCAGTGGGTAATAGGGGAGACAAATGGACTGTTAGTCTCTTTTAAAGGGAATAGTGCATAACAGTAGGGAGGTCTCCCTAAAAACATTGGGCACTAGTTAGACCACAGTTGGAATACTGTGAACAATTTTGATCCCATTATCTAAGGAAGGATATAGTTTATTGAAGGCAATCCAGAGAAGGTTCACTGGGCTGATTCCAAATATGGAGGAGTTTTCTTAGGTTGAGCTTGTATGCATTGAAGTTTAGAAAGAGATTTGATCTTTTTGAAACATACACGATCCTTAGGGTCTTGACAAGGTATATGCAGAAAGATTTCTTTTCCCTGTGGGAATGTCTAGGGCTAGATGACACAATCAGAGGTTGCCAATTTAAGACAGGAGGAGGAAGTTCTTCTGTGTATGGTGAATCTATGGAATTCTTTGCTGCAGGTGGTTATAGCTGCAGGTCATTATTGAAGGCTGAGATCTGGCTTTTCAGTTAGCAAGGGAATAGAGGATCTTTGGGAAAAGTCAAAGTGGAAGTGGAGATTATCCGATCAGCCATGAATCATTGAACAGTAGTACAGACTTGATGGGCTGATTGGCTTAAATCTGCTCCTGTGTCTTGTGGTCTTAAATTACTTAATAAATAACATTAGTTGGGCAAGGTTTGCACTTGACATTATCCAGTCTTGGCTTTAAAAGTCTTTTCTGTGCTGGTGATTGTCAAAGTAAATTTATTCAGAGTTGCAACATTTGCAATTTTTGATTGCCTTAAAAGTGAAGAGCGAAAGGCAGTGGATTAATTACTTAGAAATTGAGTTGGTGTGCAACAAAATAAGCATTATGACAGAGCAACTGCAAGCCATGGAATTTTCTTTTCCCCACTCCTCTACATTAACACCTGATTTATTGAGTAACCTATCATTGAAAGGCCATCAACTATTGTTGAGTGCAGTTACTTGGAAAGGGTCTTTATGTACATTAAAACCGATCTATTGAACATGCACACTTATTTTCGCTCTGACCAAAGAAAAACCTAAACTATTTGATATATGGCTAGCTTAGTTTAAATTGATGCTTGCTGTATTTTGTGATGAGAAAAATGTTAAAATCTTTTCTGTAACACTAAGTTGAAGACGTTTAATATTTTCATTGCAGGTGTAGGGGGTGCTTCAGATAATGATGATCCCTCCAAAATGGTAATGGTATTGGCTGCCACAAATTTCCCATGGGATATAGATGAAGCTTTGAGGAGGAGATTAGAAAAAAGAGTATACATTTCATTGCCCACAGGTACAAGATTCTTGAATGGTACTAATGGCACACGTGAAGTCATTTGTGAATAGATACATGTTCAGTGTACTTTCAATTATGAGAAATATTAAATTTATTTTCTAAGGCAAATTCGTGATTATTTTATAATCGGTGCATGTATAACTGAAGATTATAATCTTCTAAAGCTAATGCCTGAGCTGTGTTGACAAGAAATAGGAAAAGTATAATCTGCTTCAGTTATGTTCTGGAATTACCTTGTCATTTTCTCTTCTTTGAACAGCACGTGGGAGGGCAGAACTACTGAAAATAAATCTCCGTGGAGTAGATGTTGCGCTCGGTGTTGATGTTACAGTTATTGCTGAGAAGATGGAAGGTTATTCTGGCGCAGACATCACAAATGTTTGCAGGTAAGGGTTTTAATGAATCCAAGTTAAAATGATGGTATAAAGGGTGGCCTAGCAAGTTTAGAAACAATAGTGTATTCTGTGGTTGTGGGTATGTTCGCTGAGCTGAGAAGTTGATTTGCAGACATTTCGCTCCCTGTCCAGGTGACGTCTTCAGTGCTTTGGAGCCTCCTGTGAAGAACTACTGTACTATGCCTTCTGGAATTTATTTGGTTCTGTTTCTGCTATTTCCTGTTGTTGGTTCTGGTTGTTTGTTGCAGTGGTTGGTATATTGGATCTAGGTCTGTGCTTGTTGATGATTCCGGTGGCCGAGTGCCATGCTCCGAGAAATTTTCTGGCTGTCCTATATTTAGCACAGTGGCCTAGTGGTTTGCACTACTGCCTCACAGTGCCAGGGACCTGGGTTTGATTCTCGCCTCGAGCGACTGTCTGTATTGAGTTTTTACGTTGTCCCTGTGTCTGCGTGGGTTTCCTTCAGGTGCTGCAGTTTCCTCCTGCAATAAAAGATATGCAGGTTCGGTGAATTGGCCATACTAACCTGTCCATAGTGTTCAGGAATGCGTGGGCTAGGTGGATTAGTCTAGGGTAAATGTAACAATAGTAGGGGAATGGATCTGTGTGTGTTACTCTTTGGAGGATCGGTGTGAACTTGTTGTGCTGAAAACCAGTTTCCACAATGTAGGGATTGTATGATTCTACATGATTCTTGTCCCCTGGTTGCTGTGTTGGCCCATGTGAATTTGTGGTCCTTTTCATCTGTGTGTATGGCTACTAGGCACAGCTGGCCATGGTGTTTAGTGGTGCAAAGATTGGAACAAATATCCCTACCACAAATCCAACACAAACTCTGGATCAGATATGTAGATGACATTTTTTGTTATCATTAAGAGATCAGAAAACGAGAATGCGCACCAGATTATCAACACCATACAGGGATCAGATTTACGAGAAAGGATGAAGTCGACAATCGACTCCCATTCTTGGATGTGATGGTGCAAAGAACACAGAACAGTGAACCATGAAACCCCCATGGCCAGTTATTTCTAGTAGTAATACACAGATGACAAGAACCACAAATTTGTCACTATGATCATAGGACAAGCTAAATATAGGACACCCAGAGAATTTCTTGAAACATCGCACTCATCCACAGACTCCATCAACAAGCACATAGACCTGGACCCAATATACCGGCCACTGAAAGCAGCAGAAACGAAACAAAGTAAATTCCAGAAGCAACAGTACAGTAGCGCTTCACAGGAGGCTCCAAAACTCTAAAGGTGTCATCTGGACAGAGGCTGCAATGTTTGCAAATCAACATCCCAGCTCAGCGAATGTACCACAACCATAACAAGTGGCACCCAAGTTACTAATCTTTACACAAATGTACTCCATTTTGAAAGTCAATATGAATTCTGGCATCAACAATCAAGCTTAAATCCCTTGAATTTAACTTTAATGTTACCTTGCATTTTAATGTAGGAACTGGGCTAAGACACTTCCTAGAAATGTAGTCAGACAACTAGATCACAGATTGTTCTTCCTTGTAGGCTAGTTTGACCACATTCATTGATTGATCATGAAGAGGTCAATAATGAAAGATGTATCCAAGCTGATGTACAGTGTAATCTTGGATTGAAACAAAGAATCTGATGCATGATAGAAATCTTACTTAAAGATTTATTTCTACAATTACTGCTTTAATTGCTTTTAGAGATGCTTCCATGATGGCAATGCGACGTCGCATTCAAGGCCTGTCTCCAGAAGAAATCAAAGCTTTGTCCAAAGAAGAGTTGCAAATGCCTGTAACCATGGATGATTTTGAATTGTCTCTTAAGAAAATCTCCAAATCAGTTTCTGCGTCAGATCTTGAAAAGTATGCAACATGGATGGCTGAGTTTGGTTCAGTGTAACTAATTTATGTAGTATACTTCATAAAATGAAAGGTTTTGAGTAATGCATACTGTGTAAACTCATAGGATATGAAGATTATTTTTGCACATTTGGTTCTTAAAGACAAGACATGATCAGTTTGAGCCTTGAGAATCAACTTTACAGCAATCTTGACTCTTGCAAAGCACTTTAATACACTACTAACTAATCTGACACATTTGGGAAAGATGAAGTCATTTCAAATTATTTGATGTATTAGCCTGTTGGTAAGAAAATAGGATTCCCCCACCCGGTACGTATTGTTGGTCAGATTATTATTTAGAATTTTAAAGATAAAACGCTACATTGAATACATCTCATTCTCTCTCTTTCCTATATTTATTGTCAGAAGCATTCCTTTATTAGATAGTTGAAATGTATAAAGTTAAGTAATATGGTGCATTATAGGAATGGAACTACTTGGTTTAGCTGCCAAATTTGAAATAAACCATGTTGCTTAACTACTTATAGATTTTATGGGCTATGTATTCAACAACCATAGTTCACAAAATTATAGCAATCTATTTGTCCATTAGGAGAATTTTTAAGAAGTTTCACTTTTTAAGGAACTTTTTTTAAAAAGTAGCTTGATAGGAACACTGCAAAATTCAATGTCTACTGATTGGGATGAATATTGTATGTAATAGTCAAGTTATAATCAGGCTCTTGAGCACATGGACAATATTGGGTTACAGACAGTAATATATTTTCAGAATTATTAACACTTCTCTGAAGAGTTTAAGTTCTGTGAAAAATGACTAAAGCTTCTATCATTCTTTATTTTTCTCTACCTTCAGTATGGTACGAGATTATCTGATTTTGTTCCAATGAAATTTTTAGTTTGTTTAAGAACCCAGGACATGCATGCTGATATTTAATTGTTACATGATTTGAATCCTTTTTAAGATTCATTCAAAATGGCACATTTCAAATTCCAGAGCCTCCTTGAGTTATAAGCATCAATTTGCCCTAAAGTTCTAATGTCACATTGCATATCTTAGCAACAGAAGAAGAAACTGCTTATCAATGTGACTTTGTATAAAGAGGAAAATCGGCAAAAAGCTGAGAAGATGGTCTACTCCACCCAAACTTATCCTATGCTTTCCAAAGCTTTATTTTAGTTTTGATATTTTGGTTATTAGCTGTGCCATTCAGCATGCTATTATATTGATCTGCTTATGTCCCACCTCCCATTACAAAGTCCTATCTCCATTTTCAGTTACCTATCTAGATTAAAAAATAATCTTGGCTACTCTTTTACCAAAGGTATAACTTATTTTTCTTTGAAAAAGGAACATAAAGACACATAACACTACTTCTGTGCAAGTTTTTAATCTTCAGAGCAATTTAGTTGTCTTTTCTATGTTAATAACTTTGCTTTCATATGCATCATTATGATCAATTAATCATTTTCCGCAATGCTACTTATTTATGAATAGTCCCAGAACAGATTCAGATATCACATCACACTTTAATACAATAAATGCGAATTAAATTTATTTCTAACATATAAAGTAGGAAACAAACTACTATTTTTAAATGAAATTTTCTTGTCATTGCAATACTAGTGCAGAAGTAAACAGTCCTATTAACCCTTACTGAGTTAGTCTGTCTACGTGGTAGCAATATGGAAAGCTAATTGTGACTAATCCATCTCCTGGATGTACAGTAGAATGCATTGAAACATCAGTATTTATGGAAGCATTTCATTTTTTCTATTATTTTACTGTGTTTGTTAAAGAAGGATAAATAGACCAGAATATCTTGTATCGTTTGAAACTTGGTATGTTCTGTAAGTTAGTTGATTCTTTCAGCATTCAGACTGAAAAGGAGTTGTCAGTTTTGGCTCTCTTGAATAGTGCTGAATGCATCGCTAATTCAGTGTTACTGTTTAGTTATGAGCATTCTTTTAGTACTTGCACTTTTTGTAATAAAAGACTTTATAGAAAAAGGGATGCTGTTGTTTTGTCATTTTATATTGTCATTGTAAATGTGTTATGTACTATTTTGGTAAGAGCAATTGTATTAATTTTGCATATTATTTATGTTTTATCCTGCTGTTATGGAACAATTCTAAATAAAGTTTCTTTTTTAGTTGTTGTGAAATCTCTGGGAATAATGGGATAATTCTGATCAGTCTGTTTAGTCAATCTACATTGTTGAATTAATAGCTTTTTGCTGATACTGCCCACTGTACTCCCACTTGTGGTGAATCTACCTTGTAAGTGGGACAGGCCATATGAACCATGATGATGGACTCAGGCATTAAGACTTTATTCTGAGAGAAATGGCTATGTCATGTTGTCTGAACAGTCTTTGACACAGGTCCCCAGGTGTTAGTAAGGAGAGTTTTGCAGAGGAAACAGAGCGAGGCATGCTGTTGCCATTTCTAGTACCTTTGTAGATGCTGAGTAGTCTATTCAGTTTCATTCCTTTTTTTTCCAGACTTTGGAGTGGTTCGATATAGCTGGATGGCTTGTTAGAGATTAGATAGAAAATCTGAGACTTGTGAATTTTTTTTAAATCTAGTTTTCTAATCAACCTGTTCAGAGATGTTAACACACATCTCTGGAGCAAGTGGGACTTGAACCCATACCTCTTGGTCCAGGAGACTCAAGTGCTGTGGGACGGTTTTTACCTGAACTGTGCTGACATCAGTGTTCTAAGTGATTTGTAGGGATTTACCTAAAGCAGAAATTGAAATAACTTAGAGCTAGAATGAGAAAAACACTGGTGCATTTGAAAGAAAGGAAATTCCACAGGTATTTTATAAACACATTAGAGAAAAAAGGATAATTAAGGAAAGACTAAGGCCCTTAAGAGACCAAATGGCTTTTTGTGTGGAGTTGGAAGACGTGGATGAGGTTTGAAATTACTTTGTGTCTGTATTTACTATAAAGAAGGATAGGTATTAAAAAGCAGGGAATATGACTAATAAATACATTCTATCAAACTGTTCAGATGTGGTATACTTCTGGAGCAGGTGAGAATTGAACCTGAACCTTCTGGCATCAAGGTAGGGACATTACCACAGGAACTCTTGAGGCACTTGTCTTAGCTTCCCACAGGGATACTGAGGCTTTGGTACTTAGGGGAACTGTGATATACTTGAAGAAATTAGCTTGAAGGAAATAGTTTTAGCAGGCTTAAAAGTGGATAAATGCCCAAAGCCAGAGTTGAATTCCTGGCTGCTCTGGGTGGTAAGTAAGGGATGGGGAAGGGGATGATTCCAGGGTCCAAACATTAATCTTCAAATCCCTTTTAGCCACAGGAGATGTAACAGAGACTGAAAGACAGTTAATATACCATTATTCAGGAAGGGTGACTTTATCGAAAGGAGTTAATGCATAACAAATCTGAATTTTTTGAGTGTGACGATGTATAAATTAATATACAGACAAGGTCTACAAAGGCCTCAAAGGCTTTAAGATCAATCACGCATTGGAGATGAGTCAAGAGGGTAAGAGGAGATGGGATTCCAGGAAATTTGGCAAATTGGAACCAAAGTTGGCCTTGTGTCAAGAGGTGCAGAGGTTGAAGGTTTCTCTCGTGATGGGAAGCATGTATCTACTAGATAACTGTAGGACTCAGTGCTGACTTCCTTTTCATAGTATACATTAATGATCTAGAAATGTATGTAGAAGGTATGAGCAAAAAGTTTGCCAATGACCTAAAAATTGATTGTGTGGTAACTAGTGAGGGGGAAACCCTTAGACTACAGGATGATTTGAGATGGCTTGGTCAAGTGGACAGAACAGTGCCAAATGGAACTTAATCTTGAAAAGTTTGAGGTGATGCATTTTGAGAGGATGAACGAAGAGTAGACTAATGAAGTAAATAATGAAGGGTAGGACCCTTGGAAGCACAGTGCATATCCATAGAACCTGAAAGGTAACAGGACATCTAGATGAAGTGGCTGAGAAGCTACATAGGATTTTGTCTTTATTGTTCAAGGCATTGAGTACAAAATCAGGGAGGTTGTAATAGAACTATATACAATGTTGGGTCACAGTTGGAGTGGTGTGTGTAGTTGTTTTTGTCACTGATCTATAGGAAGGACTATTGCACTAGTGCAGAGAAGATTCACTAAGATATTGCGTGGGCTAGAGTATTTCTGCTAAGAAAGGAGATTTGATAGCAGGGGTGGTTTTCCTGGCAATACATAAGGCTACAGCGGGGGGAGGGGCGGTGGTGGTGGCCTATTAAGGTGTACAAAATTGAGAGGCACAGGTAGGAACACATTTTGCCTCTTATTAGAAGGGTCAAATATCACGTGCTATTGTAGTGGTTCTGTTCGCCGAGCTGGAAGTTTTTGTTGCAAACGTTTCGTCCCCTGGCTAGGAGACATCATCAGTGCTCTGGAGCCTCCTGCGAAGCGCTTCTTTGATGTTTCTGCCGGCATTTATAGTGGTCTGTCCTTGCCGCTTCCGGGTGTCAGTTTCAGCTGTCCGCTGTAGTGATTGGTATATTGGGTCCAGGTCGATGTGTCTGTTGATGGAGTTTGTGGATGAATGCCATGCCTCTAGGAATTCCCTGGCTGTGCTCTGTCTGGCTTGCCCTATGATAGTGGTGTTTTCCCAGTCGAATTCATGTTGCTTGTTGTCTGAGTGTGTGGCTACTAGGGATAGCTGGTCGTGTCGTTTCGTGGCTAGTTGGTGTTCATGTATGCGGATTGTTAGCTGTCTTCCTGTTTGTCCTATATAGTGTTTTGTGCAGTCCTTGCATGGTATTTTATAAACTACATTAGTTTTGCTCATGTTGGGTATTGGCTCCTTTGTTCTGGTAAGTTGTTGTCTGAGCGTGGCTGTTGGTTTGTGTGCCGTTATGAGTCCTAGGGGTCGCAGTAGTCTGGCTGTCAGTTCTGAAACGCTCCTGATGTATGGTAGTGTGGCTAGTCCTTTTGGTTGTGGCATGTCCTCGTTCCGTGGTCTATCTCTTAGGCATCTGTTGATAAAGTTGCGCGGGGATCCGTTTTTGGCGAATACCCTAGGACTCATAACGGCACTCAAACCAACAGCCACGCTCAGACATCAACTTACTAGAACAAAGGAGCCAATACCCAACATGAGCAAAACTAATGTAGTTTATAAAATACCATGCAAGGACTGCACAAAACACTATATAGGACAAACAGGAAAACAGCTAACAATCCGCATACATGAACACCAACTAGCCACGAAACGACACGACCAGCTATCCCTAGTAGCCACACACTCAGACAACAAGCAACATGAATTCGACTGGGAAAACACCACTATCATAGGGCAAGCCAGACAGAGAACAGCCAGGGAATTCCTAGAGGCATGGCATTCATCCACAAACTCCATCAACAGACACATCGACCTGGACCCAATATACCAATCACTACAGCGGACAGCTGAAACTGACACCCGGAAGCGGCAAGGACAGACCACTATAAATGCCGGAAGAAACATCAAAGAAGCGCTTCGCAGGAGGCTCCAGAGCACTGATGATGTCTCCTAGCCAGGGGACGAAACGTTTGCAACAAAAACTTCCAGCTCGGCGAACAGAACCACTACAACAAGCACCCGAGCTACAAATCTTCGCACAAACTTTGAACACTTACGGTCAAGTGCTATAGATTTATGTTTAGAAGCAGCTTGAAAGCAAATTGCATCCAGGTGTGAGCCATCTGGAATGGGAACCTGAAAAGAGGATAGAGGTGGAAATCCTCAAAGTTGAGAAATATTTAGTTGAACACTTCAAATGTCATAGCATACAATGCCATGGACATGTGCTGGCAAATGAGATGAGAGTAGGTAGGTGCTTGCTGACCTCTTCATGCTGCAAAACCTGATGAGTCTAGGTTGGGCCAATACCCTGAGTTTAGAAGGATGAGAGTTAATCTTATTGAAGCATATAAAATCCTGAGGAGACTTGAAAGGGTAAATATTAGGAAGATGGTTCCTCTTGTTGACAAGACCAGAATTATGGGGCACTGTTTAAATAGAAGGCATCTCCCAGTGGATGTGAGGACTATTTTTATCCTAGAGGATGATTAATCTTGTGGAAATATCTTTTTTAGATTGCAGTGAAGGCTTGGTCATTGCATTTATTTAAGGTGGAGTTGGATAGATTTTTTTATAGTCAAGGAAGTAAAGGGTTCTGGGAGAGAGTGAACAAAGTGGAGTTCAAACTCCAATCAAACAGCACTAATCCTATTGAATAATTGAGTAGACTTAAAGGACTTTAGTCCAAAACTAGGCGGAATAGGTTTAAGGTGAGAGGTGAAAGATTTAAAAAGAATCGGAGGGGTAACTTTCTGTATGGACCGAGTTGCCAGTGGAAGTAGAAGTGAGTGTGGAGGCAGGTACAATTACAACATTGAAAGGCATGTGGGTGGGCACATGAATAAGAAGGGTTTAGAGGGTTATGGGCCAAATACTGGCAAATGGGACTAGGTCAGATTTGTATGTCTGGTCGGTGTGGATTGAAGGGTCTGTTTATGTGTTGTATGAATCTGTGACTGAATGATCTATTCTTACTCCCAAGTTCTATGTTCATTTGTATGTTAGTTTCTGGAGAAGTCATATCAGACTCAAGGCATTAACTCTTGTTTCTCTTACCACAAATGCTGACAGACCTGCTGAAATAGCCAGCATTTTCTGTTTTACTTCAGAATTCAGTCTGCCATCATGTGAGGTTTCTGAAAACAGGTTGAGAAGTTGATAGTGTGACTATAGATGGCAGTATTAAACAACAATTTGATCTATCTTGCAGTACAGCTATTAGAAATTAAGTTGTAATCCTTACATGCAAAAAAATTAAATCCTTGGCTGAAGTCTGACATTCCGATCTAAAAAGTGTTTCTCAAATTGTTAAATATCTCAATGACATGCTAACTTGAGATTAATTAAATATCTAAATTAATTTTAAAATAAAAGATCCATGAAAATTGATGTTGGGGTAGAAATCTGTTGACAGTGGAAACACTAAGTGAGTGAGAATATATTAGTAGCCTTTTAGATATGCCTTACTATATTCCATTGGAGTAAATAGAACTGAATGTCAGGTAAATGATGCAACATTTCCACTCCAGCTCAAGCTGAATAAAATGCTCTTCACTAATGGGCATTGAAGTCAAATTTAATTTGATACTGGAATTATGCAACCACTTTTGTTTTATGCATAGATTAAGTTATCTGTAATAATCTATTGTGTAATATATAATGAATTCATGTAATTGTATGAAAGCCTTTTTAACAAAATGAAAGTAAGCATTTTGTTGAAATTGTGCCTTGAATTGAACATAGATATTTTAAAATCTATGGCAACACATGAAACAAAGAAGAAGAAAAGAATTAAAAAGAATGACACCTGATTCTTTAAAATATGACTTCAATACATTTGAACCGTTGTGTTTCTGATTTGGCCCTGAGTAGTAGCTGAATAATTTAGAAATGTTTTCCCTTGCAATATATCCCTATTATACTGTAAGCCTTATCTCACCCAATTTTAGACTAGGTTGAGGAAATTGAAATGAAGTAAATGACACTCTGTGGAGATCTGTTGTGATTAAATGCAGTTGTTCAATCAAGTAGCTTGCTGGGTTTAATTTTTGTGAAAGAGCCCAGTCTTTATTGATACAAAAGAATCTGAATCTCAGTAGGTTCTGGTTATAAATAGCTGTAAAAGTCCCAGTTTTGTTGGTTTGACCTGGTTTTCAACACAACTGAAATCACCCCAAAAGCAGGTTGCAGATGATTTTAGGTTCATATCTGAATGCAATGTAAGAATATAAAGTTATCTTACCTGTATAACTATCCAAAAGTCATAATTCAACTTGATCATCACATTACAAATGGTTTAAATGCCTTTGTTTTAATGTTGAAATGTTTGCCTCTTGTTTCACTCATTACTTGTTGAGAGGCTATACTTTAACTCAGAGCTGTCATAGCAACTGTACTTGCCTTTGAATAATGTTGCCAGGAACTGCCAAAATATCTGTACAAAATTGTAATTAATAATTGCACAGCATTCAATTCCTTTGCACAGAAACTGAGCTGGTATTTCTTTCACTACATTGGATGAGAATCACACAAAAAGGAAGCAAAAGACCTTGCATTGATCACATTTTTGACATCCTGATGGGCTTCACATTGAATGAATAGCTTCAGCGAACTGGCTAAAATAGAACCAGTTTATAGAGAGCAATGTCCCCAGTAACTGAAAGAGATAAATGACCAAATTGATCTTCTCTCATGGTAAATGGGAAAGGAACTTTTGCTGGAACACCAGGAATGCTTCCTGCTCCATGACAAAAGGGGTTGTGGAAAATTTTAGTCTTCACCTGAAAAGGTAACCAGCACCTTTATTTCACATCTCATCTGAAAAATGGCACTTTGTGGGCGGCACGGTGGCACAGTGGTTAGCACTGCTGCCTCACAGCGCCTGAGACCCGGGTTCAATTCCCGACTCAGGCGACTGACTGTGTGGAGTTTGCACATTCTCCCCGTGTCTGCGTGGGTTTCCTCCGGGTGCTCCGGTTTCCTCCCACAGTCCAAAGATGTGCGGGTCAGGTGAATTGGCCATGCTAAATTGCCCGTAGTGTTAGGTAGGGGTAAATGTAGGGGTATGGGTGGGTTGCGCTTCGGCAGGTCGGTGTGGACTTGTTGGGCTGAAGGGCCTGTTTCCACACTGTAAATCTAATCTACTCTGATAATATAGAACTCCCTGCTGGTGAGGCATTAATCCAGTTTGCACCCTCAGACCTTGCAATGGGGTTCCCTCTTACTCTTTTAGTAACAATCTCAACAGGTTTGTTGAGCATGATTTCTTTGCTCGATCAGCTTATTTGGTAAGGAGGATTTAATTTTAAAGTGTAGACAGTTCTATTTCATTTAGGGCTGAGGGGAGTAAAAACAATCTCTCCTAGTGGGTGGAACTATTGTAATTTGGATAATTAACCAGGGCTGACAGTTCATCTGGGTTAAGCTAGTTCCTGAAAAAAAGCTGAGGCAGTGTATATAAAAAAAATGCCTCTGTGCAACCAGTGTGGAGTGCCACCTGCAGACAGTGGAATGTGGCAGTTTGATGAGTGTGGAAGTTAGGGAGGGAGGTTTTTCTTCTTTCTGCTGTCTTGTTTTCTCATCTAGTTTCACAGAGCAGTGGGGGCGGGGCAGACCAAGGCCCAAAAGCTGGGAAATGAATCAGGAATTAACTGAGGAACACCAGGGATAAGTAAAAGTCAGATAATAAGAGAAGGAGACCAAAGTAGAGATGAAGGAAATACTTCTATGATTAAGAAATGTGAAAAGTTGCGAATAAGAATAAGTAAGTTCAAGTCATGGCAAGTGAAGTTCGCTGATGGAAGTGTGACCTGTCATAAATTGGATGTTGTGGATCCTACTAGCTTTCAGAATGACAATGTGTGCAGAAAGTACTCCCCACTGCAGATACTTGAGCTGTGTGTTTTGGAATTCAAGTGGTGGCTCAACACTGACACTGTGAGACACCCTTGAGGTTGAGAGTTGCATGGGTACATGCTGTTAAAAATCACAACACCAGGTTATAGTCCAACAGGTTTAATTGGATGCACTAGTTTTCGGAGCACTGCTCCTTCATCAGGTGGTTGTGGAGAACACAATTGTAAGACACAGAATTTATGGCAAAAGTTTACAGTGTGATGTAACTGAAATTAAACATTGAAAAATACTTTGACTGTCTGTTGAGTCTTTCATCTGTTAGAATACCATGCTGCAGCGAAAAGTGGCCGAGCAGAGGCTGATAGCTAAGTTCCGTATCAATAGGGAGGGCCTCAAACGGGACCTTGGGTTCATGTTACACTACAGGTGACCACTATTGCACTATACACACAAACAGACACTCCTACACACCCACACTCACACATGCACCCTCTCACAAACTTGGACACTCTACACTCACATATGCACACATATACACTCTCTCACACTCTCAGCCCCCCATCCCAGATAGACAGACAAACACACACACAAAAACCCACATGCACACATATACATTTGTGGGTGCATTTGTACTTGCAGAGTTATATTGTACTTCACTAAGAACTGCATGAATCCATGCAAGACTCTGTTAACTCACTTTTTAGATTAGAATTGGTCTAAACATTATGGCACAGACAGGGAACATGAGGGCTAACACCTTCAACATATCATCTGGCTAACACCAATTGTTACAGTTAACCTGAGAATGTAACTGTGAAAAAATGTTTTGTGATTTACATATGAAAGAAGTGGAACTATCATGGTATTCTAACAGATGAAAACCTCAACACACAATCAAAATATTTACAATGTATAATCTCAGTTACATCACCCTGTGCACTTTTGCTACAAATTCTGTGTCCTATAATTGTGTCCTCCACAATCACCTGATGAAGGAACAGTGCTCCAAAGCCTAGTGCTTCCAATTAAACCAGTTGGACTATAACCTGGTGTTGTGTGATTTTTAACTTTATACACCCCAGTACAACACCGGCATCTCCGAATCATGGGTAGCATGGTTAGAGAAGTGGTCACACTGCAGCTGCAGGGACTGGAGGAAAGAATGGAATGGCTGACCACCAGGTATCAAACAATCAAGCCAATAATGCAGGAGTCCCATTGGTCCTGCTTACAAATGTTTTTCCTCTCCTCAGCCCTAAATGAAATAGAACTGTCTACACTTTAAAATTAAATCCTCCTTACCAAAAAAGCTGATCGAGCAGAGTCAACAGAGAAATCATGCTCAACAAACCTGTTGAGATTGTTACTAAAAGAGTAAGAGGGAACCCCATTTCAAGGTCTGAGGGTGCAAACTGGATTAATGCCTCACCAGCAGGGAGTTCTATATTATCAGAAGTGCCATTTTTCAGAAGTGCTGGTTCCTCAGGGTAGTGCAGACAAAGCCAAGCTCTGGTACTGCAAGGGCCTGACCCTATAGGGGGAGGGGAAGCAAAAGAAAAAAGCAAGAGTGACCGTGGAAGAGGATTAATTAGTTTGACGAACACACAGGTTTTATTTTGCAATTGCAGACATGACTCCAGGATGGTGTATTGTCTCCCAGGTGTCAAGAGTAGGAATGTTATTGAGTGGCTAAAGGGCACTCTGATGGGGGAAGGATGACAAGACAGAAGTTCTGGTATACATGGGCACCAGTGAAATAATCAGAATGAGGGATGAGCTCTTGCATCAAGAATTTAGGAAACTGGGCAGTTGCCTAAAAAGTAGTACCTCAAAGATTGTATTGTAAGTGCTGTGGGTGATGAAGAATAATATTACAGGGGCTCTGATCCACACCTTTAATTTGTGTCTGGCCACTGGGGAGGTGCCAGTGAACTGGAGGACAGCGAAAGTGGTTCCACTTTTCAAGGAAGGTGATCAAGATAAATCAGGGAATTACTGACCAGTGAATGTCACATCAGTGATAGGAAAACTATTGGAGAAAATTCTGAATGGGAGAATTCAACTTCATTTAGAAAGGCAAAGTTTGATCAGGGACAGTCAGCATGGTATTGTCAGAGGGAGTCATGCCTACCAGATTTGATTGAACCTTTCAAGGAGGTGATCATGTGTGTAGATAAAGGTTGTGCAATTCTATGGATTTCAGCAAAGCCTTCGGTAAGGTCCCACATGGGGACTGATAAAGAAGGTGGAAGCAGATGAAATCCACAGGAGGGGGTGCAGAGGAGTTTCACCAGCATGATGCCTGTGCTGGAGCAGTTTAGTTCTAAAGGGAGGCTGGATAAGATTGAGTTGTTTTCTATAGAGTAGAGAAGTTTGAAAGGGAACTGATTGAGATGTATAAGATTATAATGGGTGGATAAAAGGCAGCTGTCCTCTTTAGTTGAGGGGACAATAACAAAGAGGCATAATTTTAGGGTGAAAGACAGGAGATTTCAAAGGGATTTGAACAAAATGTCTTTTTTCACCCAGAGTGTGGTAGGAATTTGGAATGCAATCTTGGGAGGGTAGTTGAGGGGGGGAAACTTCACAACCTTTAAAACTTACTTATAGACTCATAGAGATGTAAAGCACGGAAACAGACCCTTCGGTCCAACTTGTCCACACTGACCAGATATCCCAACCCAATCTAGTCACACCGGTCCATATCCCTCCAAACCCTTCCTCTTCATATACTCATCCAGATGCCTTTTAAATATTGCAATTGTACCAGCCTCCACCACTTCCTCTGGCAGCTCATTCCATACACGTACCATCTTCTGCTTGAAAAAGTTGCCCCTTAGGTCTCTTTCACTATCTTTTCCCCTCTCACCCTAAACTTATGCCTTCTAGTTCTGGACTCCTCCACCCCTGGGAAAAGACTTTGTCTATTTATCCTATCAATGCCCCTCATGCTTTTATAAACCTCTATAAGGTCACCCCTCAACCTCCAACACTCCAGGGAAAACAGCCCTAGCCTATTCAACCTCTCCCTATAGCCCAAATCCTCTAACCCTGGCAACATCCTTGTAAATCTTTTCTGAACCTTTTCACGTTTCACAACATCCTTCTCACAGGAAAGAGACCAGAATTGCATGTAATATTCTAACAGTGGCCTAACCAATGTCCTGTACAACCGGAACATGACCTCCCAACTCCTGTATTCAGTACTCTGACCGATAAAGGAAAGCATACCAAACACCTTCTTCAGTATCCTTTCTACGTGCGACTCCACTTTCAAGGAGCACTCCAAGATCTCTTTGTTCAGCAACACTCCCCAGGACCTTACCATTAAGTGTAAAAGTCCTGCTAAAATTTGCTGTCCCAAAATGCAGCACCTTGCATTTATCTGAATTAAACTCCATCTGGCGCTCCTCAGCCCATTGACCATCTGATCAAGACCCTGTTGTAATCTGAGATACCCTTCTTCGCTGTCCACTACATCTCCAATTTTGGTGTCTTCTTATGCTCACATCCAAATCATTTATATAAATGATGAAAAGTAATGGAACCAGCACCAATCCTTGTGGCACTCCACTGGTCACAGGCCTCCAGTCTGAAAAACAACACTCCACCACAACCCTCTGTCTTCTACCTTTGAGCCAGTTCTATATCCAAATGGCTAGTTCTCCCTGGATTCCATGAGATCTAACCTTGCTAAAAATGGCCGAGCAGAGGCTGATAGCTAAGTTCCATACCCGTAGGGAGGGTCTCAACCTGGACCTTGGGTTTATGTCACACTCCAGGTGACCACCATTGCACCATACACACACACACACACGCACACACACAGACAGAGGGCACTCCTGTACACACACAGTTGTCCAAGGGACATTCCGTATGATTCTATGATCACTCATATAGAAGTAGAAGAATGTCTTTTATGAGAGTTTACAATAAGCTTGTAGTTTGACAGATAGGATACTACAGTTATGAGAACTCTCACTATAAATGGATTGGGACTGTATTAGAATATACGAGTAAAAAATGAGGTCTGCAGATGCTGGAGATCACAGCTGCAAATGTGTTGCTGGTCAAAGCACAGCAGGCCAGGCAGCATCTCAGGAATAGAGAATTCGACGTTTCGAGCATAAGCCCTTCATCCTTCCTGATGAAGGGCTTATGCTCGAAACGTCGAATTCTCTATTCCTGAGATGCTGCCTGGCCTGCTGTGCTTTGACCAGCAACACATTTGCAGCTGTATTAGAATATACTCATGTATAGACAAATATTGCCTTGCCACAGAGCACATGTCTTGGATATGTTGATAATGTCAAATAGCTGGATGTCTTAGAGAAAGTCCCCTCACAACCAGCAACAGTACTTGTGTGCCACCAGAGAATCTTCTAAAATCATAGCCTCCCTACAATACAGAACAAGGACATTTGGCCCAACGTGTTTGCACCAATCTAAAATACAGTTCAGACTTCAGGAAATTATCTGTATTTTGACCTGGAGTCTGTTGAAGCAGTTAAGGAGCGAGAATTTGGATGCTACCATGTTTAGCATCTATTCTCCTTTCCTAAGTCTTGTTATTAATCTGCTGCTCATGCTTACAGTGAATATCTCAGGTTTTCAAATGGTCAGATAATGGTTTCTGAACCATGGATGGGAGTTGCACATGGGGACTCTGCAGAATCCTCACCATAACGGACTCCAAAGGAAGTATATGGGAAGTTGAAAATTCTGCTGGGAAACTCTGCAATGTGTGGATCCCTCCAAGAGTATCCATTTACATTGGAGAATTCAAAGGGTTCCCCTGCAGTTAAGTAAATAGTTACCAAGGAAATGTTAGAATATTTAAAACCAATTCTATTGCCTGAGTAACTATTAAACTGAATCAACTTAACTCTCATACCCTCCCCAGAGTCCCTCAGACTCTGACCTGAAAACTCCCTACCACCCTTCAAGTCTCTCTTTGTGCTAAATGCAGTGTATTGTGATTCAGGGTAGCAGGTCTATTAAATTGATTTCACAATCCCTATTTGATACTTGGGGATCAGAGTCAAACAAAAACAACTCTTGATAAGTGTTTAATAATTGAAATAATTCATCATTAGAACAGTGAAAAACATAACTGATTACAAATTGTCTGCCGGGTTATTGTAATATTGCTGTATAATCATTTTTTAAAGATTTATATGATTCCACAGATTGGCAATTACAGCTCTATTTAATTCCCAGTCCTGTAGGTGAATAGATGCAGTAGACCACTTAAAATAATTAAGTTAATGCCTCTGCTAAAAGAGCAGAATAACATGATAACATTTACTAATAGTGCAAACAGTGATTTCTACGGGGATGTGCTGCACATTAACAAAGAACAATTAAATTTGATCATGTGTCATGGCTAACTGAAAGATTAAGAATGTGTGGGATTCTTTCAGTGACTGCATTCAGTTTCTGATACCCATGTAAATGAATCGCTGCAAACCAAAAACATCAAAACTTTCCAATTAACAATTCTGGGTGAAAGCAATAATTATGACATGAAAACCAAAGAGCCCAAAGTCCTACAGAGAACTAGAGTATAAAGCATCTATTATATAGGGATTAGCAGAATAGTAAGAGATACAAAACTGAATTAAACAGCTTATTATAATTAGTTCTGCGGCATTGAAAAGTCTATCAGATAGGAAAAAGGAGAGATAAGGGTGCAAAATTAATTAAAAAGTCCGCCTCAACAGGCAGTTGGCAATGTTTTCAACTGATTGAGTGTATAGTACCAAATTTTCTTTCAAATTAATAACTATTATACCAATTAATACATACCCTTTAAAGTTAGAGAAAGTACTTTTCATATTCAATGCTAAACAAGAAACTTTCACTCGAAGAACATAATGGTACAAAACTGGTGCAATAGCTTTGAAAGTTGTTTCAGTTACAGCACAATGACATTCATCAGATGTTGCCAAAATCATAAAACCCCTACAATTCAGTTTTCAAGGTAGAAAGAAAATACTTCATTTTTGATAATAGTCACCATCTCTGTCAAAACTCTTTCAGAAGTACTTTACTTTATCCTTCTTCCTTACTAGACTGGAGTGAGGACACAAAAGGCCAGTACAAGCCTCTGAAATTCATGGCCAGCTTTAAATGAATCCTTTATGCTTCTTTTTGCATTGAATTCATACAGCACCTTAGCAACAAAGTTGGAATGCAGCAGCATTGACTGTAGAGTGTGCTCTCCACAGAGAAGCGATTGCATGCTCCTTATTCTTATTGATTTATTCAAGGTGCATTAACAACATTAAATTAAGTTCTAAGTGAGCGTCTACTGAGAAACTTTTACTTTATAGGTTTTTGTTTGTGGAACTATTGGTTATAAATAATGAAAGAACAATCATTGAAGCAATCATAGTGCTAATTTAAGATCATATGATCATATGAAACAGGAGCAGGAGTAGGTCATTTGATCCCTTAAGTTTGTTTTGCCCTTTAGTATGATCATGTTTAACTGTGGGTTAGTGGCGACCCCAGAATGAGATGGAGGGGCCACTGGCTGTGGAACCCTAATGGGCATGTTCAGCCTTCAAAAACTGCACTATATTGCAGTGTATTATTAAAAAAGAATGAAACCAAAACATCTCTCTTGCCCTGACCTTTCATACCCTTTTCACCCATATAGTTGATGCCCACCCATGCCAACCGCATGCCACCTCATTCCTTCTATGCAATGTTGTTTCCTCCACCCATTCCCCATGGCCTCTCATACAAGCCATGATATGTCCATTCATTCATCCTCCATCATCCCTCATGTACCCTTTGTAAAACCATGGCCCTGTAATTATTATCATAACCCACTTACCAACTTAATGTCAACTTGTGGCAATTATGTCCTGCAGTTATTTTACTTTTGCTCTTCTTTATTGTTATGAAAGTATTGAGTACTGTATCTTTAAGAGAGTTGAAAAGCTAGCAAAACTGCCTGACACAGAGCAAAGTATTCTGAACAAGGTAACAGTATAGCACATGGTCAACACAAATAGAGTAGCTGGGTTGCCATGAGACAAAATCTATTCAAATTTGGCTAATCAGTTTATATTATGCCCCAAGGTACCAAAGTCCAATCAAGTTTGAATTTAATATTTAGATAATATTAAAGCCAATGAAACGATCTGATGTGTTGGGGTATAAAACCCAGACATTTTGAACAGTTGAGAGACAACTATCAAAAGACAATCACATGTAGGCTGCTAACTCAAGAGCTGTCTGAGACTTACTTGTCTATGTGGTATCTGTGCCGTAGAACATTGAAACCGACCTGGAGAGAATCTACAGAGAAAAATCTACAGAGGACGCTCAGTAAAGCTGACTGGTTTTGAAACATGATTTTGTTCATAAATCTTAACCAGGTTTTTTTTAAATGGGGCTAGTCTTGTAGAGTGGGAGGTAAAAGATAGGTTTAAGAGAAAGGAGTTGTAAACAGTTGTTAGTTTTAATATTTTCTGTTGGACTTAAAAAATAAAGTTGTGAATTTTTACTTTAAATATTTACCTCTGGGATAGTTTTTTTGCCTCTCGAGTTGAAACAGATTACAGCACGGGGTGAATCTTTTTCTGTATTGCTGGTTTAAATTAGCAAAAGGATCTACCCCAAGTCGTAACATTATCCATGCCAACTTACCTAATATCCACCATGAGCAAACGTCAGGAGTCATGCTGAGATGATTATGTATCTATTTATGATATCACTATTTTAAAAAAATCTCATTCAATGAAAAACATATACTGAAATTTCTTCAACTAATTTCTTATAAAGATTAACATTAGTATTCTCAGCTGTTAGGCAGCTTTGACAACTTTCACATTTTTTCCAATTCTTGTACAGTTTGATAGTTATAACAGTCTGTAACAATCTTGACAGTTACATACTTTGCTGGCCTTGTCCAGGTCTTGAAGGGACTGAAAGCTCGAGATAGTGAATGAAGTGCCAATCAAACTGATTGCCTTGTCCTGTTTGTTAGTCCTGTCAGGGAGGGCTTTAACTAGAATGGCAGGTGGATGGGAACCTGAGCAGGGAGACAGGGGAGGGATAAACGACGTTCAAAACAACTAACTGGAAGAGAAGAAGCAAAAATGGAAGGCAGGAAAACAAGGGCAAATAACAAATAGGGTCATGGTCAAAGTAAAACTCCGATGGCTTCACAAGGTTAAAAAGACATATCTAAAGCATGATGCGTACGCAACGAGGTAGATGAATTAGCAGTGCAAATAGTTATAAATGGTTATAATAAAGTTGTGATTATGGAGACATGGCTGCAGGGTTACCAAGTATGGGAACTGAACTTTCAAGGGTATTCAAGAAAGACAGACAAAACAGGAAAGGAGGTGGGTTGCATTGTTAGTAAAGGTTAAAATCAAAGCAATAGTAAAGAAGAATTTTGGCTTGGAAAAACATGTTGTAGAAACACCAACAGGTGGAAAATGTTTTTTGGGGTTGTTTGTTGGCTTCCGAACAGTAACTGGAAAGGATTAAACAAGAAATCAGAGATGTATGCAATTAGGTTTCAACCACAATCATGGGTGACTTTAATTTACAAATAGATTGAACAAACCAAACAAGCAATGATATTGCAGAGTGGGATTTCTTGGAATGTGTGTGTGTTTCTTTTAGACCAATACACTAACGAATCAACCAGAAAACAAATTATTCTGGAGTTGGTACTGTGCAATGATAAAGGATAAATTAACAATCTAGTTGAGTAAGGTCCCTTGGGAAAGAACAATGATGATATGATAGAATTCTTTATTAAACGTGTGAAGTGAAGTAGTTAAATCCAAAATGAGGGTCTTGAATATAGTTAAAGGGAACTATGAGGGTATGAGGCATGAATCGGCAAGGATGGTTTGGGCAATCGTATTCAAGGGGTTGGTAGTGGATAGCAGTAGCTCATACTTAAAACCATGTGCATGAAGTACAACAATTATTCATTCCTGTCTGGCAAAAAAATAAAAGAGGGGAGGCGACTCAGCTTACAAAAAAATTTTAAGGAGGGTAATGGATCCAAATGGGAGAGAAATGTAATTGCTAGAAAAAGTAACAAATCTGAAGATTGGGAGCATTTTCAAATTCAGCAAAAGAGGACAAAACATTTGATCAAAATGGGAAAAAAAAGAGATTGACAGTAAATTTATAAGAAACATAGAAACTGACTGCTTGTATGAATATGTAAATTGAAAAAAAAGTAAAGACAAACGTAGACCTCTTGCAGTCAGAAGCCAAATAAACTAAAACGGGGAACAAAAAAATGGCAGAAGAATTGAAAACATACTTTGGTCAGTCTTCAAAAACGTATGGCGAAAGTAACCGGTCAGAAATATTAGGAAATCAAGGATGTATTGAGAGGATGGAATCAAATGAAGTCATCATTAGTTTGGGGAAAATGGTGCTGGGGAAATTCATGAGTTTAAGGCTGACAGTTACTTTAATATTAGTATTGGGGACATGCTGGAGTCTGCTATAAAAGACTTGATAACAGAACAATCACAAAACTTGAATGGGTTTGGACATAGCCAGCATGGGTTTATGAAAGGCAAATTATGCTCAATTAATCTATTGAAGTTTTTTGAGAATGTAACTGGTAAAATTGATAACGGAGAATCAAAAGACGTATATTTGGATTTTCAGAAGGATTTAGGTAAGTTCCTTCCTATGATGACAGTCGGCAAAGTGAAAGCACATGGGAAATGTGCAATATATTGGCTTGTATTGAGAATTTGTTGTCAGACAGGAAACAGAGAGTGGTTATAAATGAGTCTTTTTCTTGAGAGGCAGGCAGTGACCAATAGGGTACCTCAAGTATCATTACAGGGGCTCCAGTTATTTGCCATATACACAAGTGGCCTAGATGAGGGAACCAAAACATTTCCAAATTTGCTGCGACAAATATCTAGACAAGATTGTGAGTAGGATTGATGTGGGCAGAGTGGTGGATGTGATCTGTATGGACGTCAGTAAGGTACTCAAAAAGGTTCCCCATGGGAGAATGGTTAGCAAGGTTAGATCTCGTGGAATCCAGGGAGAACTAGTCATTTGGATACAGAACTGTCTCAAAGGTGGTGGAGGGTGGTGGTGGAGGGTTGTTTTTCAGACTGGAAGCCTGTGACCAGTGGAGTGCCTCAAGGATCAGTGCTAGGTGCACTACTTTTCATCATTTATATAAATGATTTGGATGTGAGCATCAGAAGTATAGTTAGTAAGTTTGCAGATGACACCAAAATTGGAGGTGTAGTGGACAGCGAAGAAGGTTACCTCAAATTACAATGGGATCTTGATTAGATGGGCAATGGACTGATAAGTGGCAGATGGAGTTTAATTTAGAAAAGTGCGAGGTGCTGTATTTTGGGAAAGCGAACATTAGCAGGACTTATACACTTATTAGCAAAGCCCTAGGGAGTGTTGTTGAACAAAGAGACCTTGGAATGCAGGTTCATAGCTCCTTGAAAGTGGAGTCACAGGTAGATAGGATAGTGAAGAAGGCATTTGGTATGCTTTCTTTTATTGGTCAGAGTATTGAGTACAGGAGTTGGGAGGTCATATTGCGACTGTATAGGACATTGGTTTGCCACTGTTGGAATATTGCATGCAGTTTTGGTCTCTTCCTATCAGAAAGATGTCGTGAAACTTGAAAGATTCAGAAAAGATTTACAAGGATGTTGCCAGGGTTGAAGGATTTGAGCTACACGGAGAGGCTGAACAGGCTGGGACTGTTTTTCCTGGAGCATCAGAGACTGAGGGGTGACCTTATAGAGGTTTATAAAATCATGAGAGGCATGGATAGGGTAAATAGACAAAGTCTCTTCCCTGGGGTGGAGGAGTCTAGTCTAGAGGGCATAGGTTTAGGGTGAGAGTGGAATGATATAAAAGAGACCTAAGGGGCAACATTTTCATGCAGAGGGTGGTACGTGTATGGAATGAGCTGCCAGAGGAAGTGGTGGAGGCTGGTACAATTGCAACATTTAAAAGGCATCTGGATGGGTACATGAATAGCAAGGGTTTGGAGAGATATGGGCCGGGTTCTGGCAGGTGGGACTAGATCGAGTTGGGATATTTGGTTGACATGGACGAGTTGGACGGAAAGGTCTGTTTCCGTGCTGTACATCTCTATGACTCTATAACTCTATTGTGAAGAGGATGCACGGTGATATCAAGATGATTTAGACAAATTGATTGAGTGGGCAAATACATGGCAGGTGCAATACTATGTGGATAAATGTAAAAATAGTATTAAAACACAAGGAAAGTATTATTTAAATGGTGATATATTGGTATGTATATGCATATCGATCTCAGTGTCCTTGTTCATCAGTCAATGAAAGTAGACAGGATGGTGCAATAAGCAAATAGGAAGGCAAATGGTATACTGGCCTTCATCGCCAGTGGATTTGGGACATTTCTCGCTGCAGTTATACAGGGCCTTGATAAGATTACATTTGGAGTATTATGTACAGTTTTGGTGTCCCTACCTAAGGAAGGACACACGTGTTACAGAGGGATTGCAGCTGATGCTCACTAGGCCAATGTCTGGGATGGCAGGACTGTCCGATGAGGTTTGACTGGGTCTGCATTCACCAGAGTTTAGAAGGATGAAAGGTGATCTCATTGAAATGTATAGATCTCTAACAGGGATGGACAGACCAGATGCAGGGAGATTTTTTTCCTATCTGGGGAATCTAGACCTGGGGACACTGCCTCGGATACAGAGTAGCAAATGTGTTGCTGGTCAAAGCACAGCAGGCCAGGCAGCATCTCAGGAATAGAGAATTTGACGTTTCGAGCGTAAGCCCTTCATCAGGAATAAGAGATGAAGGGCTTATGCTCGAAACGTCGAATTCTCTATTCCTGAGATGCTGCCTGGCCTGTTGTGCTTTGACCAGCAACACATTTGCAGCTGTGATCTCCAGCATCTGCAGACCTCATTTTTTACTCGGATACAGAGTAGACAGTTTAAGACTGAGGTAAGGAAATACATCTTCATTCGAAGGGTAATGAGCCTGTGAAATTCTCTGTCACAGAAAGCTATGGAGGCCAAGTCACTGAACACATTCAAGAAATAGTTTTTTCCTTAATTCAAAAGGCATCAAGTGGTATGAAGAGAAACTGGGAACATGACTTTGAGATAGAGGATCATCCATGATCATATTGAATGGCACAGCAAGCTGGAAAGGCTGAATGGCCTACTCCTGTTCCTAATTTCCTACCAGGATTGTCCAACTTCTTGCATTCATTCAGGAAAGTGGAGATTATTCCATCACATTCCTGACTTGTGTCTTGTTGACAAGCTGTGATGAATTGGGAAGTACATTACTTGCCACAGAATGTCTCACCTCTGGTCTATACTTGAGCAAAGTATTTATGTTTGATCTAGTTCAGTTTCATGTCAAGAGTAATACCCAGGGTAATAATAATGGGAGGATAAGGGCAGCAGATATATGGGAACACATTGCAAGTTCCTCTCAAAGCCACTCATCATCCTGACTTGAAAATATAACACCATTCCTTCACTGTTGCTGGGTCACAATCTTGGAACTTCTTCCCTTATAACATTGTAGGTCTACCTACAGTAAATGGACTACAACAGTTCAAGAAGGCAAGAGTCAAGAATGTGGTGCTGGAAAAGCACAGCAGGTCAGGCAGCATTGGGAACCTCCAACCCCATGCCATCAATGTGGATTTCACCAGTTGTCTTATTTCCCCACCCCCCCCACCTTACCCCTGTTCCAACCTTCCAACTCAACATCGTCCTTGTGACCCGTCCCATCTGTCCATCTTCCTTCCCACCTATCTGCTCAACCCCCACCTCCATCCACCTATAGTACTCTCACCTACCCCCACACCCCTCCCATTTAGCTCTCCATCCCTGGGGCTCCCAGCCTCATTCCTGATGAACGTCTTTTGTCCGAAACATTGATTTTCCTGCTCCTCGGATGCTGCTGACCTGCTGTGCTTTTCCAGCACCGTACCCTTGACTCTAATCTCCAGCATCACTTTAGTCTAGTTCAAGAAGGCAGCTCACTACAACCTTCTTGAGTGCAATTGGTAATGGGGGTGACTTTAGTTAAACTTCTTGCCATAACTGATTGAAATAATCACCTTAATTAATTCAGATGAGGCTATGTCCTTTCGATATGCAAACCATCTTTTCTGATACCATTGCCTCAATCTCCTCAGTCTGAACAGCAACAGGAAATGAGTGGAAACCCTGTTGTTAAGTTGGGCAATGTTACGGATTCAAATACAAGTGGTACATTGTTACAGGACAGTAATAAAACATTGGCCACATCCTTCATGACATTTCTCTATGTGAGACTAACATTTTTCTGGAAGGTCTCTGGGCATTGTACCAACTGTCTGCTGTCAGACAATATCTGTCTTCATGGGACTTTGGTTAGTCCCTCTGACAGTATGGATTTCCAACATTAATGGATTTTTGCAAATAGTTGTTATTGAATCTAATTAATGGTCTGACTTAAAAGAGAATTGTTTTCAGGAATGTTACTTAGAAAAGGATGCAAACTTTAATCGGCCATTTAGCAAATGCCTAAATGGAAGTGGACTGCAGTCCTGCCTTCCAATCTTCTACTTAAAGTAATATTTTCAATAACATTCTAAAATTAGCCATTGTTTTACCTATTTTTATCTGAGTAATGGGAGTAAGGTCTAATTTCTAGCTGAACATTTCAATGACTTACTCACACATAATTCCTTACTTCTGAATGGTGAAATGTTTTGTCCTGAATATATCTACGTGTTACACTACATTATCTCTGTGGATCAGGATGTTATTATTATGAGTGTGAATGATGCCTCTTTCGATCAGGGCTGACCATGGGTTGCATCCTCGTTGTTTTGGCTTTCTGTTTCCCTGAAGTAACGTCGCTTGTGACTGTAGAGACCAATGCTGGAGTGACAATCCCGGTCGCAGAGGTCACCTCTGTATATGGTTGTTGATCTGCTAGAACTGCAAAACTCTTTCCTTCATGCCCACTTGCTTGCTGCAGGACTCATCAGCTTCCTTTCCCCTGTTTTGAGGTGTTGGTTCAGGGTGCTTCTCAAACTCGTGTGGTCAGCTGCAAACCTTTCCCAGGGACTCTGTAATGATATCAAACACCTTCATGTCCCTCATGCAGAAGTCCTTGTGGTGTAGCAGGGGATGCCCTGTGGATCTCTTCCCGGATGCAAGCCCTCCAGAGAGGATATCCTTTGGGATGTGGCCGTCCTCCATGCGGTGGACGTGGCCCAGCCAGTGCAGTCTCCTCTACCTGAGCAGAGTGTACATGCTGGAAAGACCAGCGTGAGGCAGGACTGCTGCGTTGGACACTCTATCTTGCCAGGATATGCCCAGGATACGGCATATACTCCTCAAGTGGAAGGTGTTCAGTCTTCTCTCCTATCTGGCATATTCCACATTTCATTGCCATACAGCAGTCTGCTTATGACATAGACATTGTAGACTGACATTTTTGTCTTCACTTTCAGCTTGGGATTTGTCCATACTTGAGTCATGAGCAAGAGTTGAGGCTGCTTTCCTGATCGTCTTGTCGATCTTTATGTTCAAGGACAGTCATTATCACTTCTTCAACAAATGTATTCTGGGTACAATGGTAAGATTATAGACACCTTCCACTTCAGATGTTAGTTTAACTGAGTGAGATTTCTATGCAAAGTGTTTTTTTAAAGTTCAATCTACGTTCAATGTTATTTGAGGACATGAAAAATTTAATATACGGGTAAAGTACAGCTGCTTAGTAACTAACATAGGACGCCTGAAGAGAAGTGTAACACAGTTAGTTGAAAGTGTATAAGGAAAGTTTTGAATGTTGTGTGTTCTTCAGTCTTACTTGAATTCATATAAAATAATGCTTAGAATAGAATTGTATGTACCGTCAATAGAAACGTATATTTATATAACATCTTCAGAATAGAAAGTATCCCTGGTTTCTTCATAAAGTGTGATTAGAAAATAGATGCCAAGACACAAGAGTTCTTTGATGTTAGAAGCTTAGAGGAAGGCACAGAGGCAGATGGATTTGGAGAGGCGCTTCCAGAGCACAAGAATCTGAAAGCATGTTTACAAATGTCAAGGCAAAAAGAGGGAGCTGCAGATGAAGACATATTCCAGAGGTGGATGCGGAGGTCTTTATGATGGAGAGGATATACGGATTGAAAGTTAATTTAAGTTTGAATAGGGCACCAGCATTGTGATCAGTGCAGTTCTTCCAGTACCTTTTATAGTCAATATTAAGCAAAAAAAAAAATCACCTTCAAAGCTATAATAATGGAATAGTCCTGGAGGGGAATGGAATAAATGGCAAATGTCTGAAACGTGGATGGGAAGTGTTGATATTAATCTAAAATTTGCTGGGTTAGCTGAAATGAAATGCAATGAAATTAGAACGAAATGCAAAGGAGAAATATATGGAACTTGATGATGACCTAATCATTAAAAAAGTCATGGGATTGTAAAAAGATTACTGTTAAGTTCAAGGAATGTGTATTCTTGTCTACATCAAGCCATGTAACTCAGGAATAAAAATATTCTGGCAGTAACTCTGGAAAAGTTGAAGTTTTGTTTAAAACAGATAGAGGGAATCCGACTTGATAATGTGGACTATTCATCAGCTGAATTAGTGATTGTCATAAAATTGTGCTGCGCATATCACATACAGTTAATTAAATGAGATATAAGTGGTGAACAGTGAGCACAGTGATGTCAAAGTGCATTAAGGCAAGAGATATGCATTTTTTCCAAAGAGACTCAAGCAACTTTAATGAGTTAAAAGATGAAACTGATGTGGAAAACACAAGAAAGCGTTTAAAGCAGCTTATCTCAGTAAACATCTAGCTAACTCAGAGAAGAGGTCAGGAGAAAGTGAGGGCTGCAGTTGCTGGAGATCAGAGTCAAAAAGTGTGGTGCTGGAAAAGCACAGCAGGTCAGGCAGCATTCCAGGAGCAGGATAGTCGATGTTTCGAGCATAAGCTCAAACATTCCTGATGAAGAGCTTACGCTCGAAACGTCGTCTGCCCTGCTCCTCGGATGCTGCCTGACCGGCTGTGCGTTTCCAGCACCACTTTTTTGACTCAGAGAAGTGGTCAATTGATCAGTGAGGAGTGGTTGAGACTGAGTGGGCCGATCTCCTGTTCTGGCTTGATCTTTGGAAAAGTTCACGTAAAAGGGTTCGCTTATGATTGTAAACATGTATAGATAAGACTTTTGCAGTAGTTTTTGTCGTGTAGTTTCCTTTAATAAAAATATATTCTATTATTGGAATTGCCTTAGATTATTGATCTGGTTTGATTAGATTTATTATCGTCACATGTACCTAACTGCAATGAAAAGTTTTGTTTTGTGTGTGGTATTGGCAGATTGTAACATACAAAGATGATAGAGTGATTGAACAGAGTGAGGAATACAAAGATGGTGGTTGGGATGGTAGGCAGCGTTTGGGCTCCTGTGCCCATGCTTGTCTTCCTCATCTGCATTTTTCTTTTTTCAGTCTCCTCTATCCTTCTTTTTGCCTCTAACTTACTTTATAAAGAGAGCTCTTTGGCAGGAGGCAACTTTGAAGGGCTCCAGAGTGGCGGCGGTGTCTTCAGAGGCAGTATGGCTGCAGAGATGGTCAGTTGGCCTTTGAAACCTGGACTGCGCACACACCCACATATAAATCTATGGGCTGAATTTGCATTTGCAGAATTGTATTTGTAGATACATTCTATTCTGCTCAACAAGCAGTCAATGCAGGCAAGTCAATCCATGTAACATTTTATAAATTCCTACTTTGGAAATAGAACCAGTCTGACTCAATATTTGGATACAGACAGACTCTAATCTCACATCTGTAATGCATTATCTGAACTGAGATGTCACCTTTTTTATAAAACCTTAAGTTATCTTGGGAATGTGACTTAAAAGAAGTTCTGGGATTTACACATTAATGAACTGAAACCTGCAACCCATTCTAAAAGATGAAAGACTTAACAGTAATCTGGAGTTGTTCAATATATCCTATCAGTTGCGTGACTCTGTGATCTTTTACGCTCCAAAAGCTAATGCTTCCAAATAAACCTATTGGACTATAACCTGGTGTTGTGTGATTTTTAACTTTAAAAATAAAGTGCATTTTAGATACTGGAGGAGCAATCTGATCAAAAGCCACAGTGAAACAGTCAACAGTGGTGACCTGACAGGAACAACATTAACAGTGAACATGTCAGCGACAAACAGCAAGACGACGAAAAAGGAGTGTCAAGGTGAAGGTGATTTGCAGGGATGAAAAGTGAAATGTTTTTTTGTGTGGAAATGCTCTGGTTATCATCAGGAAAGTAAGAATGGTAATGAATGAGGGCCAATCCATTGAGGTGAATCATGGAGGAGAGGGAATAAAAGACAAAGGGTTATCAAACACCACAGACTGGATAGGTAAGGAGAGGTCATACACCATGGTAACAATTAAACCAATTATCATTCATGGCTTTGCTTAGGGCCAACTTTGTGCTGTGGGGGAGGCAGAAATCTGATTGAAAGGATTGAAGGACAGAATTGCGGGAAGACCAGGCACAGATATGGAAAGTGAGAATTTAAACAAAGGATTTTAAAAAAGATACGGACGACCAGACAGGGTGGGGGCTTGCAAGGACTGAATGTTGAATTGTTTGGAATCAAGTCAGTCAGACTTCCTTATGAATTATAAAAGATCAATTACAGATCCAATTAGTGCAAAAGGATTTCACGTCAATCTCATGCCTGAGTTCCAATAACTGGACAGAATGTCAAAGGTTGTTCTTCATCAGGACACACTGCTGCAGAATATGGGAAACGGAACAAGTTCCCAGCTAAGTAGATGAAATGTTTTAGAAATTGAGGGATGTGATCAATCTAATCCTAAGCATTATTCTTTTATTTTTGTTACATGTGTATTTTTCGCACAGAGAGTGTGAAATTCTGAGGCATTGTTTGAAAACATGGGCCCTGATTTGCAAGCTTCAGGAAACAAGGAAGCAGCCTGTACAATCTGTGCACTCACCTTATTTCCTGATAGTCGTATTGCTGGGAGCAATTCCCACATTGTGTTGGACTCCATTGTGGCAGCATCGCAAAGGATAGAATAGCATTGTAAAGAAGTCACAGACTCCAGGGGACCCATCCCTTTGAAAGGCACAATACCTGTAAAAGGGAACTTGCATCAACTCACTGTAGGCTGCTAGTTAATCATATTTTTTTGCATTGATAGAAAAGGTGAAGGCCCTATAGGTAAAAGAAAGAGCTCCCCATCTCAGTGATGCTGTTTTGAATATTCTATGCTGAGGGATGGAGGCAAGAAGAGATATATTTCTGCCAGGGGTCAGAAGCTGTGAAAATTGATTCTCAGCAGGTCATGGGAGCATGTGGCATGGGTTGTCAGTGTCTGGCAGATAGCCCTGAGAACATGACACCGACTGAAAAAGTTTAATAACCTCGCTCAAGTGGATAAGCTGAGTAAATATATCGGTACATGACATCCCATACTGACGACCCACCTTCACCACTGATCAATGTACCACATCCCCATCACTTGACCAGCAGCATTCCTGTCACTTGGGATTTGCCCCAACATCCTTTTACAACATTTTCCCCTTACAGATATAAAATTGTCACACACAATTTGGTTTTCATGTCTAAGGAAGGATTTATTTGCGCTGGACCCTCATCAACCTTTACAGATGCACTATGGTGTCTGAGTGTATAACGGCCTGGTACGGCAACTGCCCTGCCCGGGATAGTGAGAAACTACAGAAAGGGGTGTGCACAGCCCAATCTCTCATCCATGGACTCTGTTTACACGGCTCACTGCTGCAGAAAGGCTGTCAAAATTATCAAAGACCCATTGCACCCCAGTAATGCTTTCCTCTTTTGTCAGGTAAAAAATACAGAAGCTTGTACAGACGCACCAGCAGGTTCAGGAACAGCTTCATCCCAGCTGTTACTAGACTGATGAATGGACTCTCTAATTCAAATAATGCTCATCTTGCTAATATTGAGCTTGCCTAGTGTACACCCCATGTGATGTAATCTATGTTTTTTAAATTTGTTTTGTGGGACATGGGCCTCTGGGTGGCCAGCATTTATTGCCCATCCCCTAGTTGCCCTTGAGATGGTAGTGGCCCGCTGCCTTTTTGAATGGCTGCAGTCCACCTGCTGTGGGTTGACCCACAATGCCATCAAGAAGGGAATTCCAGGACTTTCACCCAGCAACAGTGAAAGAATGGTGATATATTTCCAACTCAGGAGGGTGAGTGACTTTGGAGGTGGTGGTGTCCCCACACATCGTGTTGCCCATGTCCTGCTCAATGGAAGTGGTCATGGATTTGGAAAGTGCTGCTTGAGAATCTTTGGTGAATTTCGCAGTACATCATGTAGATAGTACACACTGCTGCTACTGAGCGTCGGTAGTGGAGGGAGTGGATGCTTGTGGATGCAATGCCAATAAAGCAGGTTGCACTCATCCAGACAAGTGGGGAGTATTCCATCACACTCCTGGCTTGTGACTTGTGGATGGTAATCGAAGAGTGTGGTGGTTGCATTTGAACGTGGACTGCTTCAGAATGTGAGGAGTGGTGAATGGTGCTGAACATGATGTAATCATTGGCAAACATTCCCGCTTCTGACCTTCTGATGGAGGGAAGGTCATTGATGAAGCAGCTGAAGATGGTCGGGCCAAGGACACTACCTTGAGGAACTCCTGCAGAGATGTCCTGGAGCTGACATTACTGACCTCCAACAACCGTAATCATCTTCTTATGTGTCAGGTATGACTCCAAACACCAGAAAGTTTGCCTCTTGATACGCATTGATTCCAGTTTTGCCAGGACTCCTTGATGCCACACTTGATTGAATGCAGCCTTGATGTCAAGGGCTCCCTCACCTCACCTCTGGTATCCTGGTGTGCCTCTGTCTAAGTTTTTTTTCACACCTTATGTCTTCGCTTACTATAATCCTTTTGTTCTGCTCCTAAACAAAGCTTTTCACTGTACTTAGGTACACGTGTCAATGACTAAATCAAATCAAATTGAATCAGTACAGCAAAGGTTTTCCTAGGATATGTAAGATTGAAATCCCTCCAAGTGGACTTCATGAAATATGAAAAGGAACCTGGATACCCAGCAATGCGGTGCTGCAAATAAAAGCCAACCCTCAGCACAAACTCAGATGGGTTAACTTCAGACTATGGCTTAGAATGAAGGATGTTACAGAACAATTGTGCAAGGAAATGCCGTTGCCTGTTATTGCCTGACGCAGTCAGGAAATTGCCCATCTAATGTAATAGTATTGGAATCTGGCCATTGTGCTTATCCTGAGTTTCCACTGAGGAGGGAAATTAAAAATTCAAACCTATGTCCATCCGTGGGCAGATGTTAGTGCCATTTCCAAACAGCAAGGGAGATACATTCATACAGTCATACAGCATAGAAAGAGGCCCTTCAGCCCATCAAATCTTTGCCAACCAACAAACACTAAACTATACTAACCCCATTTACTTGCACTTGGTCCATAGCTGAATATGCCCAGCAATTGAAGTGCTTGGCCAGATGCTTCTTAAATGGCGCAGGTGTACCTGCTTCCACCACCCTCTCAAACAACACGTTCTATATTTGTGTCACAGTCTGGCTGAGAAAATCTTTCATCAGATCCCCTCTAAACCATTTACTCCTCAACTTAAACTTATGTCCTCTAGTCTGAGACACAGCTGCTATGGGAAATGGATTCTCATGGTCTACCCTCTCCAAGCTTCTCACAATGTTGCATACATCAAACAGATCCCCCCCCTCAGCCTCCTCTGCTCCAAGGAAAACAAACCCAGCCTATGCAGTATCTCCTCATAACTGAGACTTTTCATCCCAGGCAACATCCAGATGAACCACGTCTGCTCTCTCTACGGTGCAATCACCTACTTCTGGTAGAGTGATGATCAGAACTGCACAACAATATTCCAGCAGTGGCCTAATCAATATTTTATAAAGTTGCAACAAAACTTCCCCTGCTCCTGTATTCTACACCCCAGCTAATGAAGGCAAGCATCCTGTGTGCCTTCTTCGAAACAACAGGAAAGTGGTTGATGTTGTTGTGATATGTTTGATATGAATTACTGTAAAACGGGGTGAAATGGAGCAAATTTACTTCAGTCAGATCAAGGATCTGAGGTTCCCGATGACGGACTCTCAAGAGATTCTATTCTTCCCCCAGACGTGCCTAGCTTCCCACTCATTAATACATACAATATCTGACCAGGAGTACTGCATTCTTCTTCCATAGTATTGAACAAATGCAGAGCCTCGGCCTGGATTTTGCCCAAAGGTCTGATTCCCATTACCAACTCCTGTCCCCCCAAATAATTCTGCAGCAGCTTCAGCCTTCCTTACAGACATTGAGTTTTAACTGCTCCACTATCCTTTCCATCTCAAACTTTCATACTCATTCAGCAGGAGTTCATGCCTGTGCTGTGGAAACCCGTCTACACTGGAATACAGCATTAGATTTGCACACATAGAAAGTCAATGTTTTTTATTCACCTGCATCAGGACATTAAAAACATGCAGAAAAATTAAGGTTAAACATGCATGTACAGTATTTTTATGGTCTGCATGAGGTTGAGCAATCCTTTGCCTGCCTGCATCTTGGCATGAGCTCTCCACACTCTAAAGACGTCTGTCTTCACTTGAATGGGAGGCATTGAAACTGCATCAGCTGCCCTTTCCTGCCATTGGCTCCTGTTCCTCCAGATCCCATCACAACTGTACAAGCTTCTCCACTATTGGCTCCTGTTGCTGGAGATCCCATCGCAACTGGTACGAACACATCCACCATTGGCACCTATTGCTGGAAATCCCATCATAAGCATGCGAGCTCCTTCACCATTGGCTCCTGCTGCTGGAGATCCCATCACAACTGTGTGAGCTCCTCTACCTTTGCCTCCTGTTGCTGAAGATCCTATGACACCTGGGTGAGCACATCCACCAATGGCTCCTGTTGCTGGAGATTCCATCACAACCATGTGAGGTACTCCACCATTGGCTCCTGTTGCGGGAGATCCTATGACACCTGGGTGAGCAGCTCCACCATTGACTCCTGTTGCTGGAGATTCCATCACAACTGTGTGAGCTCCTCCACCATTGGCTCCTGTTGCTGGTGATCCCATCACAACTGTGTGAACTCCTCCACCATTGGCTCCTGTTGCTGGAGATCCCATAACAACCGTGCGAGCTCCTCCACCACTGGCTCCTGTTGCTGGCGATCCCATCACAACTGTACGGGTTCCGCCACCATTGGCTCCTGTTTCTGGTGATCGCATCACAAGTGTGTGATCTCCTCCACCATAGGCTCCTGTTGCTAGATTTCCCATCAAAACCATGCAAGGTCCTCCACCACTGGCTCCTGTTGCTGGAGATCCCATCACAACTGTGTGAGCTCCTCCACTGTTGGCTCATGTTGCTGGAGATCCCATCACAAATGGACGAGCTGCTCCACCATTGGCTCATGTTGCTGGAGATACAATCACAACTGTGTGAGCCCCTCCACCATTGGCTCCTGTTGCTGGAGATGTCATCACAACTGTACGAGCTCCACCGGCACTGGCTCCTGTAGCTGGAGATCCCATCCCAACTGTGAGAGCTCCTCCACCACTGGCTCCTGTTGCTGGAGATTCCATCACAACTGGTACGAACTCATCCACCATTGGCTCCTGCTGCTGGAGATCCCACCACAACCGTGTGATCTCCCCCACCATTGGCTCCTGTTGCTGGAGATCCCATCACAACTGGTACAAAGTCATGCACCATTGGCACCTGTTGCTGGCAATCCCAACACAACTGTGTGAGCCCCTCCACCATTGGCTCCTGTTGCTGGTGATGTCATCACAACTGTACGAGCTCCACCAACACTGGCTCCTGTAGATGGAGATCCTATCACAAATATGTGAGCTCTTCCACCACTGGCTCCTGTTGCTGGAGATCCCACCCCAACTGTGAGAGCTCCTCCACCACTGGCTCCTGTTGCTGGAGATCCCATCACAACTGGTACGAACTCATCCACCATTAGCTCCTGTAGCTGGAGATCCTATCACAAATGTGTAAGCTCTTCCAAAACTGGCTCCTGTTGCTGGAGATCCCATCCCAACTGTGTGAGCTCCTCTACCATTGCCTCCTGTTGCTGGAGATCCTAAGACACCTGGGTGAGCACCTCCACCATTGGCTCCTGTTGCTGGAGATTCCATCACAACTGTGTGATCTCCTCCACCATAGGCTCCAGTTGCTAGAGTTCCCATCACAACCGTGCGAGGTCCTCCACCACTGGCTTCTGTTGCTGGAGATCCCATCACAACTGTGTGAACTACTCCACCATTGGCTCATGTTGCTGGAGATCCCATCACAACTGGATGAGCTCCTCCACCATTGGCTCATGTTGCTGGAGATCCCATCACAACTGGATGAGCTCCTCCACCATTGGCTCATGTTGCTGGAGATCCCATCACAACTGTGTGAGCCCCTCCACCATTGGCACCCGTTGCTGGAGATCCCATCACAAGTGTGCAAGCTCCTCCACCATTGCCTCCTGTTGCTGGAGCTCCTATGACACCTGGGTGAGCACCTCCATCATTGGGTCCTGTTGCTGGAGATCCCATCACAACTGTATGAACTCCTCCACCATTGGCTCCTGTTTCTGGAGATCCCATCACAACTGTGTGAGCTATTCCACCATTGGCTCATGTTGCTGGAGATCCCATCACAACAGGACGAGCTCCTCCACCATTGGCTCCTGTTGCAGAGATCCCATCACAACTTTGTGATCCCCTCCACCATTGGCTCCTCTTGCTGGAGATGTCATCACAACTGTACGAGCTCCACCAACACTGGCTCCTGTAGCTGGAGATCCTATCATAAAATGTGTGAGCTCTTCCACCACTGGCTCCTGTTGCTGGAGATCCCATCCCAACTGGTATGAGCGCAACCACCATTGGCGCCTGTTTCTGCAGATTCCATCACAACTGGTACGAACTCATCCACCATTGGCTCCTGTTGCTGGAGATCCCATCACACGTGTGCGAGCTCCTCCACCATTGCTTCCTGTTGCTGGAGATCCTACGACACCTGGGTGAGCACCTCCACCATTGTCTCTTGTTGCTGGAGATTCCATCACAACCGTGTGAGCTCCTCCACCTTTGGCTCCTGTTGCTGGAGATCCTATGGCACCTGGATGAGCTCCTCCACCATTGGCTCCTGTTGCCGGAGATCCCATCACTACCGTGTGATCTCCACCACCATTGGCTCCTGTTGCTGGAGATCCCATCACAGTCATGTGATCTCCTCCACCATTGGCTCCTGTTGCTGGAGGTCCTTTCACAAATGAGCGAGCTCCTCCATAACTGGGTCCTGTTGCTGGAGAACCCATCACAACTGGTACGAACACATCCACCATTCGCACCTGTTGCTGGAGATCCCATCACAACCGTGCAAGCTCCTCCACCATTGGCTCCTGTTGCTGGTGATCCCATCGCAACTGTGTGATCTCCTCCACCATAGGCTCCTGTTGCTAGAGTTCCCATCAAAACCATGCGAGGTCTTCCACCACTGGCTCCTGTTGCTGGAGATCCCATCACAACTGTGTGAGCTCCTCCACTGTTGGCTCATGTTGCTGGAGATCCAATCAGAACTGGTACGAACTCATCCACCATTGGCATCTGTTGCTGGTGATCCCATCACAAGCGAGCGAGCTCCTCCACCATTGGCTCCTGCTGCTGGAGATCCCATCACAACTGTGTGAGCTCCTCTACCATTGCCTCCTGTTGCTGGATATCCTATGACACCTGGGTGAGCACCTCCACCATTGGCTCCTGTTGCTGGAGATGTCATCATAACTGTACTAGCTCCACCAAAATTGGCTCCTGTAGCTGGAGATCCTATCACATATGTGTGAGCTCTTCCACCACTCTCCCCTGTTGCTGGAGATCCCATCCCAACTGTGAGACAACCTCCACCACTGGCTCCTATTGCTGAAGATTCCATCACAACTGGTACAAACTCATCTACCATTGGCACCTGTTGCTGGAGATCCCATCACAAGCGTGTGATCTCCCCCACCAATGGCTCCTGTTGCTGGAGATACCATGACACCTGGGTGAGCACCTCACCATTGGCTCCTGTTGCTGGAGATCCCATGACAACTGGTACGAACTCATCCACCATTGGCTCCTGTTGCTGGAGATCCCATCACAGTCATGTGATCTCCTCCACCGTTGACTCCTGTTGCTGGAGATGTCATCACAACTGAACGAGCTCAACCAACACTGGCTCCCGTAGCTGGAGATCCTATCACAAATGTGCGAGCTCTTCCACCACTGGCTCCTGTTGCTGGAGATCCCATCACAACTAGTACGATCGCCATCAACATTGGCTCCTGTTGCTGGAGATTCCATCACAACTAGTACGAACGCATCCACCATTGGCACCTGTTGCTGGAGATCCCATCACAAGCGTGCGAGCTCCTCCACCATTGGCTCCTATTGCTGGAGATCCCACCAAACTTCGGTGAGCACCTCCACCATTGGCTCCTGTTGCTGGAGATCCCATCACAACCGTGTGAACTCCTCCACCATTGGCTCCTGTTGCTGGAGATCCCATCACATCTGTGTGAGCTCCTCCACTGTTGGTCTCCTGTTGCTGCAGATCCCATTAATGGTGTACGTGCTCCTCTACCATTGGCTCCTATTGCTGGAGATCCCATCACAACTCTGTGAGCTCCTCCACTGTTGGCACCTGTTGCTGGAGAACTCATCACAACCGTGCAAGCTCCTCCATCTTTGGCTCCGTTGCTGGAGTTCACACGGCAACTGTGTGAGGTCTTCCAACATTTGTTCCTATTTCTGGTGATCCCATCACAACTGTGTGATCTCTTCCACCATAGGCTCCTGTTGCTAGAGGTCCCATCACAACCGTGCGAGGTCCTCCACCACTGGCTCCTGTTGCTGGAGATCCCATCACAACTGGACGGGCACCTCCACCATCGGCTCATGTTGCTGGTGATCCCATCACCACTGTGTGAGCCCCTCCTCCATTGGCTCCTCTTGCTGGAGATGTCATCACAACTGTACTAGCTCCACCAACATTGGCTCCTGTAGCTGGAGATCATATCACAAATGTGTGAGCTCTTCCACCACTGGCTCCTATTGCTGGGGATTCCATCACAACTGGTACGAACTCATCTACCATTGGCACCTGTTGCAGGAGATCCCATCACAAGCATGTGATCTCCCCCACCATTGGCACCTGTTGCTGGAGATACCATGACACCTGGGTGAGCACCTCACCATTGGCTCCTGTTGCTGGAGATCCCATCACAGTCATGTGATCTCCTCCACCGTTGGCTCCTGTTGCTGGAGATCCAATCCCAACTGTGAGAGCGCCACCACCATGGCCCCTGTTGCTGGAGATCCCATCACAAGCGTGCGAGCTTCTCCACCATTGGCCCCTGCTGCTGGAGATCTCATCACAACTGGTACGAACTCATCCACCATTGGCTCCTGTAGCTGGAGATCTATCACAAATGTGTGAGCTCTTCCAACACTGGCTCCTGTTGCTAGAGATCCCATCCCTACTGTGTGAACTCCTCTACCATTGCCTCCTGTTGCTGGAGATCCTAAGACACCTGGGTGAGCACCTCCACCATAGGCTCCTGTTGCTGGAGATGCCAGCACAACTGTATGAGCTCCACCAACACTGGCTCCTGTAGGTGGAGATCCTATCATAAAATGTGTGAGCTCTTCCACCACTGGCTCCTGTTGCTGGCGATCCCATCCCAACTGGTATGAGCACAACCACCATTGGCGCCTGTTTCTGCAGATTCCATCACAACTGGTACGAACTCATCCACCATTGGCTCCTGTTGCTGGAGATCCCATGACACCTGGGTGAGCAGCTCCACCATTGGCTCCTGTTGCTGGAGATTCCATCACAACTGTGTAAGCTCCTCCACCATTGGCTCCTGTTTCTGGAGATCCCATCCCAAGTGTGATAGCTCCTCCACCACTGGCTCCTGTTGCTGGAGATCCCATCACAACTGGTACGAACTCATCCACCATTGGCACCTACTGCTGGAAATCCCATCATAAGCGTGCGAGCTCCTTCACCATTGGCTCCTGTTGCTGGAGATGTCATCACAACTGTACGAGCTTCACCAACACTAGCTCCTGTAGCTGGAGATTCTATCACAAATGTGTGAGCTCTTCCACCACTGGTTCCTGTTGCTGGCGATCCCATCACAACTGTACGAACTCCGGCACCATTGGCGCATGTTGCTGTAGATCCCATCACAACTGAACGGGCTCCTCCACCATTGGCTCATGTTGCTGGAGATCCCATCACCACTGTGTTAGCCTCTCCACCATTAGCTCCTCTTTCTGGAGATGTCATCACAACTGTACGAGCTCCGCCAACACTGGCTCCTGTAGCTGGAGATCCTATCACAACTGGTATGAGCGCCACCACCATTGGCACCTGTTGCTGGAGATCCCATCACACGCGTGCGAGCTCCTCCACCATTGCTTCCTATTGCTGGAGATCCTATGACACCTGGGTGAGCACCTCCACCTTTGGCTCTTGTTGCTGGAGATTCCATCACAACTGTGTGAGCTCCTCCACCATTGGCTCCTGTTGCTGGAGATCCCATCACAACTGTGTGAGCTCCTCCACTACTGGCTCCTGTTGCCGGAGATCCCATCACTACCATGTGATCTCCACCACCATTGGCTCCTGTTGCTGGAGATCCCATCACAGTCATGTGATCTCCTCCACCATTGGCTCCTGTTGCTGGAGGTCCTTTCACAAATGAGCGAGCTCCTCCACCACTGGCTCCTGTAGCTGGAGATCCAATCACAATTGGTACTCACTCATCCACCATTGGCACCTGTTGCTGGAGATCCCATCACAAGCGTGCGAGCTCCTCTACCATTGGCTCCTGCTGCTGGAGATCCCATCACAACTGTGTGAGCTCTTCCAACACTGGCTCCTGTTGCTGGAGATCCCATCACAACTCGTACGAACACATCCACCATTGGCATCTGTTGCTGGTGATCCCATCACAAGCGTGCGAGCTCCTCCACCATTGGCTCCTGCTGCTGGAGATCCCATCACAACTGTGTGAGCTCCTCTACCATTGCCTCCTGTTGCTGGATATCCTATGACACCTGGGTGAGCACCTCCACCATTGGCTCCTGTTGCTGGAGATGTCATCACAACTGTACGAGCTCCACCAACACTGGCTCCTGTAGCTGGAGATCCTATCACAAATGTGTGAGCTCTTCCAACACTGGCTCCTGTTGCTGGAGATCCCATCACAATTGGTAGGCACTCATCCACAATTGGCACCTGTTGCTGGAGATCCCATCACAACTGTGTGAGCTCCTCTACCATTGCCTCCTGTTGCTGGATGTCCTATGATACCTGGGTGAGCACCTCCACCATTGGCTCCTGTTGCTGGAGATTCCATCACAACATTGCGAGCTCCTCCACCACTGGCTCCTGTTGCTGGAGATGTCATCACAACTGTATGAGCTCCACCAACTGTGGCTCCTGTAGCTGGAGATCCTATAACAAATGTGTGAGATCTTCCACCACTGGCTCCTGTTGCTGGAGATCCCATCCCAATTGTGAGAGCGCCACAACCATGGCTCCTGTTGCTGGAGATTCCATCACAACTGGTACGAACTCATCCACCATTGGCACCTGTTGCTGGAGATCCCATCACAAGCGTGCAAGCTCCTCCACTATTGCCTCCTGTTGCTGGAGATCCCATCACAACTGTTTGAGCTACTCCACCATTGGCTCATGTTGCTGGAGATCTCATCACAACTGGACGAGCTCCTCCAGCATTGGCTCAGGTTGCCGGAAATCCCATCACAACTGTGTGAGCTCCTCCACCATTGGCTCATGTTGCTGGAGATCCCATCACAACTGGACGAGCTCAAACACCATTGGCTCATGCTGCTGGAGATCCCATCACAACTGTGTGAGCTCCTCCACTATTGGCTCCTTTTGCTGCAGATCCCATCACAGCTGTGTGAGCCCCTCCACCATTGGCTCCTGTTGCTGGAGATGTCATCACAACTGTATGAGCTCCACCAACACTAGCTCCTGTAGCTGGAGGTCCTATCACAAATGTGTGAGCTCTTCCACCACTGGCTCCTGTTGCTGGCTATCCCATCACAACTGTACGAGCTCCGCCACCATTGGCTCATGTTGCTGGAGATCCCATCACAACTGGACGGGCTCCTCCACCATTGGCTCATGTTGCTGGAGATCCCATCACCACTGTGTGAGTCCCTCCACCATTGGCTCCTGTAGCTGGAGATCCTATCACAAATGTGTGAGCTCTTCCACCACTGGTCCTGTTGCTGGAGATCCCATCACAACTGGTACGAGTGCCACGGCCGTTGGGTCCTGTTGCTAGAGATTCCATCACAACTGGTACAAACTCATCCACCATTGGAACCTGTTGTTGGAGATCCCATCACAAGAGTGCGACCTCCTCCACCATTGGCTCCTGAAGCTGGAGTTCCCATGACACCTGGGTGAGCACCTCCACCATTGGCTCCTGTTGCTGGAGATTCCATCACAACCGTTTGAGCTCCTCCACTGTTGGCTCATGTTGCTGGAGATCCCATCACAACTGGACGGGCTCCTCCACCATTGGCTCATGTTGCTGGGGATCCCATCACCACTGTGTGAGCCCATCCTCCATTGGCTCCTCTTGCTGGAGATGTCATCACAACTGTACTAGCTCCACCAACATTGGCTCCTGAAGCTGGAGATCCTATCACAAATGTGTGATCTCCCCCACCATTGGCTTCTATTGCTGGAGACACCATGACACCTGGGTGAGCACCTCACCATTGGCTCCTGATGCTGGAGATCCCATCACATTCATGTGATCTCCTCCACCGTTGGCTCCAGTTGCTGGAGATCCAATCCCAACTGTGAGAGCGCCACCACCATGGCCCCTGTTACTGGAGATCCCATCACAAGCATGCGAGCCCCTCCACCATTGGCTCCTGCTGCTGGAGATCTCATCACAACTGTGTGAGCTCCTCCACCATTGGCTCATGTTGCTGGAGATCCCATCACCACTGTGTTAGCCTCTCCACCATTAGCTCCTCTTTCCTCCGCCAACACTGGCTCCTGTAGCTGGAGATCCTATCACAACTGGTATGAGCGCCACCACCATTGGCACCTGTTGCTGGAGATCCCATCACACGCGTGCGAGCTCCTCCACCATTGCTTCCTATTGCTGGAGATCCTATGACACCTGGGTGAGCACCTCCACCTTTGGCTCCTGTTGCTGGAGATTCCATCACAACTGTGTGAGCTCCTCCACCATTGGCTCCTGTTGCTGGAGATCCTTTGACACCTGGATGAGCTCCTCCACCATTGGCTCCTGTTGCTGGAGATCCCATCACAACTGTGTGAGCTCCTCCACCATTGGCTCCTGTTGCTGGAGATCCCATCACTACCATGTGATCTCCACCACCATTGGCTCCTGTTGCTGGAGATCCCATCACAGTCATGTGATCTCCTCCACCGTTGGCTCCTGTTGCTGGAGGTCCTTTCACAAATGAGCGAGCTCCTCCACCACTGGCTCCTGTAGCTGGAGATCCAATCACAATTGGTACTCACTCATCCACCATTGGCACCTGTTGCTGGAGATCCCATCACAAGCGTGCGAGCTCCTCTACCATTGGCTCCTGCAGCTGGAGATCCCATCACAACTGTGTGAGCTCTTCCAACACTGGCTCCTGTTGCTGGAGATCCCATCACAACTCGTACGAACACATCCACCATTGGCACCTTTTGCTGGAGATCCCATCACAACCGTGCGAGCTCATCCACCACAGGCTCCTGTTGCTGGTGATCCCATCACAACTGTGTGATCTCCTCCACCGTTGGCTCCTGTTGCTGGAGATCCAATCCCAACTGTGAGAGCGCCACCACCATGGCCCCTGTTGCTGGAGATCCCATCACAAGCATGCGAGCTCCTCCACCATTGGCTCCTGCTGCTGGAGATCTCATCACAACTGTGTGAGCTCCTCCACCATTGGCTACTGTTGCTGGAGATGTCATCACAACTGTACGAGCTCCACCAACACTGGCTCCTGTAGCTGGAGATCCTATCACAAATGTGTGAGCTCTTCCAACACTGGCTCCTGTTGCTGGAGATCCCATCACAATTGGTAGGCACTCATCCACAATTGGCACCTGTTGCTGGAGATCCCATCACAAGCGTGCGAGCTCCTCTACCATTGGCGCCTGCTGCTGGAGATCCCATCACAACTCGGTGAGCTCTTCCAACACAGGCTCCTGTTGCTGGAGATCCCATCAGAACTGGTACGAACTCATCACCATTGGCATCTGTTGCTGGTGATCCCATCACAAGCGTGCGAGCTCCTCCACCATTGGCTCCTGCTGCTGGAGATCCCATCACAACTGTGTGAGCTCCTCTACCATTGCCTCCTGTTGCTGGATATCCTATGACACCTGGGTGAGCACCTCCACCATTGGCTCCTGTTGCTGGAGATGTCATCACAACTGTACGAGCTCCACCAACACTGGCTCCTGTAGCTGGAGATCCTATCACAAATGTGTGAGCTCTTCCAACACTGGCTCCTGTTGCTGGAGATCCCATCACAATTGGTAGGCACTCATCCACAATTGGCACCTGTTGCTGGAGATTCCATCACAAGCGTGCGAGCTCCTCTACCATTGGCGCCTGCTGCTGGAGATCCCATCACAACTCTGTGAGCGCTTCCAACACAGGCTCCTGTTGCTGGAGATCCCATCAGAACTGGTACGAACTCATCCACCATTGGCATCTGTTGCTGGTGATCCCATCACAAGCGTGCGAGCTCCTCCACCATTGGCTCCTACTGCTGGAGATCCCATCACAACTGTGTGAGCTCCTCTACCATTGCCTCCTGTTGCTGGATATCCTATGACACCTGGGTGAGCACCTCCACCATTGGCTCCTGTTGCTGGAGATTCCATCACAACATTGCGAGCTCCTCCACCACTGGCTCCTGTTGCTGGAGATGTCATCACAACTGTATGAGCTCCACCAACTGTGGCTCCTGTAGCTGGAGATCATATAACAAATGTGTGAGATCTTCCACCACTGGCTCCTGTTGCTGGAGATCCCATCCCAATTGTGAGAGCGCCACAACCATGGCTCCTGTTGCTGGAGATTCCATCACAACTGGTACGAACTCATCCACCATTGGCACCTGTTGCTGGAGATCCCATCACAAGCGTGCAAGCTCCTCCACTATTGCCTCCTGTTGCTGGAGATCCCATCACAACTGTTTGAGCTACTCCACCATTGGCTCATGTTGCTGGAGATCTCATCACAACTGGACGAGCTCCTCCAGCATTGGCTCAGGTTGCCGGAAATCCCATCACAACTGTGTGAGCTCCTCCACCATTGGCTCATGTTGCTGGAGATCCCATCACAACTGGACGAGCTCAAACACCATTGGCTCATGCTGCTGGAGATCCCATCACAACTGTGTGAGCTCCTCCACTATTGGCTCCTTTTGCTGCAGATCCCATCACAGCTGTGTGAGCCCCTCCACCATTGGCTCCTGTTGCTGGAGATGTCATCACAACTGTATGAGCTCCACCAACACTAGCTCCTGTAGCTGGAGGTCCTATCACAAATGTGTGAGCTCTTCCACCACTGGCTCCTGTTGCTGGCTATCCCATCACAACTGTACGAGCTCCGCCACCATTGGCTCATGTTGCTGGAGATCCCATCACAACTGGACGGGCTCCTCCACCATTGGCTCATGTTGCTGGAGATCCCATCACCACTGTGTGAGTCCCTCCACCATTGGCTCCTGTAGCTGGAGATCCTATCACAAATATGTGAGCTCTTCCACCACTGGTCCTGTTGCTGGAGATCCCATCGCAACTGGTACGAGTGCCACGGCCGTTGGGTCCTGTTGCTAGAGATTCCATCACAACTGGTACAAACTCATCCACCATTGGAACCTGTTGTTGGAGATCCCATCACAAGAGTGCGACCTCCTCCACCATTGGCTCCTGAAGCTGGAGTTCCCATGACACCTGGGTGAGCACCTCCACCATTGGCTCCTGTTGCTGGAGATTCCATCACAACCGTTTGAGCTCCTCCACTGTTGGCTCATGTTGCTGGAGATCCCATCACAACTGGACGGGCTCCTCCACCATTGGCTCATGTTGCTGGGGATCCCATCACCACTGTGTGAGCCCATCCTCCATTGGCTCCTCTTGCTGGAGATGTCATCACAACTGTACTAGCTCCACCAACATTGGCTCCTGAAGCTGGAGATCCTATCACAAATGTGTGATCTCCCCCACCATTGGCTTCTATTGCTGGAGACACCATGACACCTGGGTGAGCACCTCACCATTGGCTCCTGATGCTGGAGATCCCATCACATTCATGTGATCTCCTCCACCGTTGGCTCCAGTTGCTGGAGATCCAATCCCAACTGTGAGAGCGCCACCACCATGGCCCCTGTTACTGGAGATCCCATCACAAGCATGCGAGCCCCTCCACCATTGGCTCCTGCTGCTGGAGATCTCATCACAACTGTGTGAGCTCCTCCACCATTGGCTCATGTTGCTGGAGATCCCATCACCACTGTGTTAGCCTCTCCACCATTAGCTCCTCTTTCTGGAGGTGTCATCACAACTGTACGAGCTCCGCCAACACTGGCTCCTGTAGCTGGAGATCCTATCACAACTGGTATGAGCGCCACCACCATTGGCACCTGTTGCTGGAGATCCCATCACACGCGTGCGAGCTCCTCCACCATTGCTTCCTATTGCTGGAGATCCTATGACACCTGGGTGAGCACCTCCACCTTTGGCTCTTGTTGCTGGAGATTCCATCACAACTGTGTGAGCTCCTCCACCATTGGCTCCTGTTGCTGGAGATCCTATGACACCTGGATGAGCTCCTCCACCATTGGCTCCTGTTGCTGGAGATCCCATCACAACTGTGTGAGCTCCTCCACCATTGGCTCCTGTTGCTGGAGATCCCATCACTACCATGTGATCTCCACCACCATTGGCTCCTGTTGCTGGAGATCCCATCACAGTCATGTGATCTCCTCCACCGTTGGCTCCTGTTGCTGGAGGTCCTTTCACAAATGAGCGAGCTCCTCCACCACTGGCTCCTGTAGCTGGAGATCCAATCACAATTGGTACTCACTCATCCACCATTGGCACCTGTTGCTGGAGATCCCATCACAAGCGTGCGAGCTCCTCTACCATTGGCTCCTGCAGCTGGAGATCCCATCACAACTGTGTGAGCTCTTCCAACACTGGCTCCTGTTGCTGGAGATCCCATCACAACTCGTACGAACACATCCACCATTGGCACCTTTTGCTGGAGATCCCATCACAACCGTGCGAGCTCATCCACCACAGGCTCCTGTTGCTGGTGATCCCATCACAACTGTGTGATCTCCTCCACCGTTGGCTCCTGTTGCTGGAGATCCAATCCCAACTGTGAGAGCGCCACCACCATGGCCCCTGTTGCTGGAGATCCCATCACAAGCATGCGAGCTCCTCCACCATTGGCTCCTGCTGCTGGAGATCTCATCACAACTGTGTGAGCTCCTCCACCATTGGCTACTGTTGCTGGAGATGTCATCACAACTGTACGAGCTCCACCAACACTGGCTCCTGTAGCTGGAGATCCTATCACAAATGTGTGAGCTCTTCCAACACTGGCTCCTGTTGCTGGAGATCCCATCACAATTGGTAGGCACTCATCCACAAATGGCACCTGTTGCTGGAGATCCCATCACAAGCGTGCGAGCTCCTCTACCATTGGCGCCTGCTGCTGGAGATCCCATCACAACTCTGTGAGCTCTTCCAACACAGGCTCCTGTTGCTGGAGATCCCATCAGAACTGGTACGAACTCATCACCATTGGCATCTGTTGCTGGTGATCCCATCACAAGCGTGCGAGCTCCTCCACCATTGGCTCCTGCTGCTGGAGATCCCACCACAACTGTGTGAGCTCCTCTACCATTGCCTCCTGTTGCTGGATATCCTATGACACCTGGGTGAGCACCTCCACCATTGGCTCCTGTTGCTGGAGATGTCATCACAACTGTACGAGCTCCACCAACACTGGCTCCTGTAGCTGGAGATCCTATCACAAATGTGTGAGCTCTTCCAACACTGGCTCCTGTTGCTGGAGATCCCATCACAATTGGTAGGCACTCATCCACAATTGGCACCTGTTGCTGGAGATTCCATCACAAGCGTGCGAGCTCCTCTACCATTGGCGCCTGCTGCTGGAGATCCCATCACAACTCTGTGAGCGCTTCCAACATTGCCTCCTTTTGCTGGATATCCTATGACACCTGGGTGAGCACCTCCACCATTGGCTCCTGTTGCTGGAGATTCCATCACAACATTGCGAGCTCCTCCACCACTGGCTCCTGTTGCTGGAGATGTCATCACAACTGTATGAGCTCCACCAACTGTGGCTCCTGTAGCTGGAGATCATATAACAAATGTGTGAGATCTTCCACCACTGGCTCCTGTTGCTGGAGATCCCATCCCAATTGTGAGAGCGCCACAACCATGGCTCCTGTTGCTGGAGATTCCATCACAACTGGTACGAACTCATCCACCATTGGCACCTGTTGCTGGAGATCCCATCACAAGCGTGCAAGCTCCTCCACTATTGCCTCCTGTTGCTGGAGATCCCATCACAACTGTTTGAGCTACTCCACCATTGGCTCATGTTGCTGGAGATCTCATCACAACTGGACGAGCTCCTCCAGCATTGGCTCAGGTTGCCGGAAATCCCATCACAACTGTGTGAGCTCCTCCACCATTGGCTCATGTTGCTGGAGATCCCATCACAACTGGACGAGCTCAAACACCATTGGCTCATGCTGCTGGAGATCCCATCACAACTGTGTGAGCTCCTCCACTATTGGCTCCTTTTGCTGCAGATCCCATCACAGCTGTGTGAGCCCCTCCACCATTGGCTCCTGTTGCTGGAGATGTCATCACAACTGTATGTGCTCCACCAACACTAGCTCCTGTAGCTGGAGGTCCTATCACAAATGTGTGAGCTCTTCCACCACTGGCTCCTGTTGCTGGCTATCCCATCACAACTGTACGAGCTCCGCCACCATTGGCTCATGTTGCTGGAGATCCCATCACAACTGGACGGGCCCCTCCAACATTGGCTCATGTTGCTGGAGATCCCATCACCACTGTGTGAGTCCCTCCACCATTGGCTCCTGTAGCTGGAGATCCTATCACAAATATGTGAGCTCTTCCACCACTGGTCCTGTTGCTGGAGATCCCATCGCAACTGGTACGAGTGCCACGGCCGTTGGGTCCTGTTGCTAGAGATTCCATCACAACTGGTACAAACTCATCCACCATTGGAACCTGTTGTTGGAGATCCCATCACAAGAGTGCGACCTCCTCCACCATTGGCTCCTGAAGCTGGAGTTCCCATGACACCTGGGTGAGCACCTCCACCATTGGCTCCTGTTGCTGGAGATTCCATCACAACCGTTTGAGCTCCTCCACTGTTGGCTCATGTTGCTGGAGATCCCATCACAACTGGACGGGCTCCTCCACCATTGGCTCATGTTGCTGGGGATCCCATCACCACTGTGTGAGCCCATCCTCCATTGGCTCCTCTTGCTGGAGATGTCATCACAACTGTACTAGCTCCACCAACATTGGCTCCTGAAGCTGGAGATCCTATCACAAATGTGTGATCTCCCCCACCATTGGCTTCTATTGCTGGAGACACCATGACACCTGGGTGAGCACCTCACCATTGGCTCCTGATGCTGGAGATCCCATCACATTCATGTGATCTCCTCCACCGTTGGCTCCTGTTGCTGGAGATCCAATCCCAACTGTGAGAGCGCCACCACCATGGCCCCTGTTACTGGAGATCCCATCACAAGCATGCGAGCCCCTCCACCATTGGCTCCTGCTGCTGGAGATCTCATCACAACTGTGTAAGCTCCTCCACCATTGGCTCATGTTGCTGGAGATGCAATCACAACTGTACGAACTCCACCAACACTGGCTCCTGTTGCTGGAGATCCCATCACAATTGGTAGGCACTCATCCACAATTGGCACCTATTGCTGGAGATCCCATCACAAGCATGCGAGCTCCTCTACCATTGGCCCCTGCTGCTGGAGATCCCATCACAACTGTGTGAGCTCCTCTACCATTGCCTCCTGTTGCTGGATATCCTATGACACCTGGGTGAGCACCTCCACCATTGGCTCCTGTTGCTGGAGATTCCATCACAACCTTGCGAGCTCCTCCACCACTGGCTCCTGTTGCTGGAGATCCCATCACAACTGTGTGAGCCCCTCCACAATTCCTCCTGTTGCTGGAGATGTCATCACAACTGTATGAGCTCCACCAACCATGGCTCCTGTAACTGGAGATCCTATCACAAATGTGTGAGATCTTCCACCACTGGCTCCTGTTGCTGGAGATCCCATCACAACTGTGAGAGCGCCACAACCATGGCTCCTGTTGCTGGAGATTCCATCACAAGCGTGCAAGCTCCTCCACTATTGCCTCCTGTTGCTGGAGATCCTATGACACCTGGGTGAGCACCTCCACCATTGGCTCCTGTTGCTGGAGATACCATCACAACATATGAGCTCCTCCACCATTGGCTCCTGTTGCTGGAGATCCCATCACAACTGTATGAACTCCTCCACCATTGGCTCCTGTTGCTGGAGATCCCATCACAACTGGACGAGCTCCTCCAGCATTGACTCAGGTTGCCGGATATCCCATCACAACTGTGTGAGCTCCTCCACCATTGGCTCATGTTGCTGGAGATCCCATCACAACTGGACGAGTTCAAACACCATTGGCTCATGCTGCTGGAGAACCCATCACAACTGTGTGAGCTCCTCCACTATTGGCTCCTTTTGCTGCAGATCCCATCACAACTGTGTGAGCCCCTCCACCATTGGCTCCTGTTGCTGGAGATGTCATCACAACTGTACGAGCTCAACCAACACTAGCTCCTGTAGCTGGAGATCCTATCACAAATGTGTGAGCTCCTCCACCACTGGCTCCTGTTGCTGGCTATCCCATCACAACTGTACGAGCTCCGCCACCATTGGCTCATGTTGCTGGAGATCCCATCACAACTGGACGGGCTCCTCCACCATTGGCTCAAGTTGCTGGAAATCCCACCACCACTGTGTGAGCCCCTCCACCATTGGCTCCTGTTGCTGGAGATGTCATCACAACTGTACGAGCACCACCAACACTGGCTCCTGTAGCTGGGGATCCTATCACAAATGTGTGAGCTCTTCCACCACTGGCTCCTGTTGCTGGAGGTCCCATCGCATCTGGTACGTGCGCCACGGCCACTGGCTCCTGTTGCTAGAGATTCCATCACAACTGGTATGAACTCATCCACCATTGGAACCTGTTGTTGGAGATTCCATCACAAGAGTGCGAACTCCTCCACCATTGGCTCCTGTTGCTGGAGTTCCCATGAAACCTGGGTGAGCACCTCCACCATTGGCTCCTGTTGCTGGAGATTCCATCACAACTGTGTGATCTTCCCCACCTTTGGCTCCTATTGCTGGAGATCCCATCACAACAGTACGAGCTCCTCCAATACTAGCTCCTGTTTCTGGTGATCCCATCACAACTGCGTGATCTCCTCCACCATTGGCTCCTATTGCCAGAGATCCCTTCACAACCGTGCGAGGTCCTCCACCATTGGCTCATGTTGCTGAAGATCCCATCACAACTGGACGAGCTCCGCCACCATTGGCTCATGTTGCTGCAGATCCCATCACAACTGTGTGAGCACCTCCACCATTGGCTCCTGTTGCTGGAGATGTCATCACAACTGTACGAGCTCCACCAACACTGGCTCCTGTAGCTGGGGATCCTATCACAAATGTGTGAGCTCTTCCAACACTGGCTCTTGTTGCTGCAGATTCCATCACAATTGGTAGGCACTCATCCACAATTGGCACCTGTTGCTGGAGATCCCATCACAAGCGTGCGAGCTCCTCCACCATTGGCTCCTGCTGCTGGAGATCCCATCACAAATGTGTGAGCTCCTCTACCATTGCCTCCTGTTGCTGGATATCCTATGACACCTGGGGGAGCACCTCCACCATTGGCTCCTGTTGCTGGAGATTCCATCACAACCTTGCGAGCTCCTCCACCACTGGCTCCTGTTGCTGGAGACGTCATCACAACTGTATGAGCTCCACCAACACTGGCACCTGTAGCTGGAGATCCTATCACAAATGTGTGAGATCTTCCACCACTGGCTCCTGTTGCTGGAGATCCCATCACAACTGTGAGAGCGCCACATCCATGGCTCCAGTTGCTGTAGACGTCATCACAACTGTATGAGCTCCACCAACACTGGCACCTGTTGCTGGAGATCCTATCACAAATGTGTGAGATCTTCCACCACTGGCTCCTGTTGCTGGAGATCCCATCACAACTGTGAGAGCGCCACAACCATGGCTCCTGTTGCTGGAGATTCCATCACAACTGGTACGAACTCATCCACCATTGGCACCTGTTGCTGGAGATCCCATCACAAGCGTGCAAGCTCCTCCACTATTGCCTCCTGTTGCTGGAGATCCTATGACACCTGGGTGAACTCCTCCACCATTGGCTCCTGTTGCTGGAGATTCCATCACAACTGTTTGAGCTACTCCACCATTGGCTCATGTTGCTGGAGATCCCATCACAACTGGACGAGCTCCACCAGCATTGGCTCAGGTTGCCGGAAATCCCATCACAACTTTGTGAGCTCCTCCACCATTGGCTCCTGTTGCTGGAGATCCCATCACAACAGTACGATCTCCTCCAATACTAGCTCCTGTTTCTGGTGATCCCATCACAACTGTGTGATCTCCTCCACCATGGGCTCCTATTGCCAGAGTTCCCTTCACAACTGTGCGAGGTCCTCCACCATTGGCTCATGTTGCTGAAGATCCCATCACAACTGGACGAGCTCCGCCACCATTGGCTCAAGTTGCTGCAGATCCCATCACAACTGTGTGAGCCCCTCCAGCATTGGCTCCTGTTGCTGGAGATGTCATCACAACTGTATGAGCTCCACCTACACTGGCTCCTGTAGCTGGAGATCCTATCACAAATGTGTGAGCTCTTCCAACACTGGCTCCTGTTGCTGGAGATCCCATCACAATTGGTAGGCACTCATCCACAATTGGCACCTGTTGCTGGAGATCCCATCACAAGCGTGCGAGCTCCTCTCCCATTGGCTCCTGCTGCTGGAGATCCCATCACAACTCTGTGAGCTCTTCCAACACAGGCTCCTGTTGCTGGAGATCCCATCAGAACTGGTACGAACTCATCCACCATTGGCATCTGTTGCTGGAGATCCCATCACAACTGTGTGAGCTCCTCTACCATTGCCTCCTGTTGCTGGATATCCTATGACCCTGGGTGAGCACCTCCACCATTGGCTCCTGTTGCTGGAGATTCCATCACACATGTGTGAGCCCCTCCATTATTGGCTCCTGTTGCTGGAGATGTCATCACAACTGTATGAGCTCCACCAACACTGGCTCCTGTAGCGGGAGATCCTATCACAAATGTGTGAGGTCTTCCACCACTGGCTCCTGTTGCTGGAGATCCCATCACAACTGTGTGAGCCCCTCCACTATTGGCTCCTGTTGGTGAAGATGTCATCACAACTGTATGAGCTCCACTAACACTGGCTCCTGTAGTTGGAGATCCTATCACAAATGTGTGAGCTCTTCCACCACTGGCTCCTGTTGCTGGAGATCCCATCCCAACTGTGAGAGCGCCACAACCATGGCTCCTGTTGCTGGAGATTCTATCACAACTGGTACAAACTCATCCACCTTTGGCCCTGTTGCTGGAGATCCCATCACAAGCGTGCAAGCTACTCCACTATTGCCTCCTGTTGCTGGAGATCCTATGACACCTGGGTGAGCACCTCCACCATTGGCTCCTGTTGCTGGAGATACCATCACAACATGTGAACTCCTCCACCATTGGCTCCTGTTGCTGGAGATTCCATCACAACTGGACGAGCTCAAACACCATTGGCTCATGTTGCTGGAGATCCCATCACAACTGTGTGAGCTCTTCCACCATTGGCTCCTGTTGCTGGAGATCCCTTTCCCAACTGTGAGAGCTCCTCCACCACTGGCTCCTGTTGCTGGAGATCCCATCACAACTGGTACGAGCGCCACGGCCATTGGCTCCTGTTGCTAGAGATTCCATCACAACTAGTACGAACTCATCCACCATTGGAACCTGTTGTTGGAGATCCCATCACAAGATTGCGAGCTCCTCCACCATTGGCTCCTGTTGCTGGAGTTCCCATGATACCTGGGTGAGCACCTCCACCATTGGCTCCTGTTGCTGGAGATTCCATCACAACTGTGTGAGCTTCCCCACCTTTGGCTCCTATTGCTGGAGATCCCATCACAACTTTGTGATCTCCTCCACCACTGGCTCCTGTTGCTGGTGATCCCATCACAACTGTGTGAACGCCTCCACCATTGGCTCCTGTTGCTGGAGATCCCATCACAACAGTACGAGCTCCTCCAATACTAGCTCCTGTTTCTGGTGATCCCATCACAACTGTGTGATCTCCTCCACCATGGGCTCCTATTGCCAGAGTTCCCTTCACAACCGTGCGAGGTCCTCCAACATTGGCTCATGTTGCTGAAGATCCCATCACAACTGGACGAGCTCTGCTACCATTGGCTCATGTTGCTGCAGATCCCATCACAACTGTGTGAGCCCCTCCACCATTGGCTCCTGTTGCTGGAGATGTCATCACAACTGTACGAGCACCACCAACACTGGCTCCTGTAGCTGGAGATCCTATCACAAATGTGTGAGCTCTTCCACCATTGGCTCCTGTTGCTGGAGATTCCATCACAACTGGTACAAACGCATCCACCATTGGCACCTGTTGCTGGAGATCCCAACTCAAGCGTGCAAGCTCCTCCACCATTGGCTCCTATTGCTGGAGATCCAATCACACTTCGGTGAGCACCTCCACCACTGGCTTCTGTTGCTGGAGATCCCATCACAACCATGTGAACTCCTCCACCACTGGCTCCTGTTGCTGGATATCCCATCACATCTGTGTGAGCTCCTCCACTGTTGGTCTCCTGTTGCTGCAGATCCCATTAATGGTGTACGTGTTCCTCCACCATTGGCTCCTGTTGTTGGAGATCCCATCACAACTGTGCGAGCTCCTCCACTGGTTGGCACCTGTTGCTGGAGAACCCATCATAACCGTGTGATCTCCTTCACCATTGGCTCCTGTTGCTGGAGATCCTTTCACAAATGATTGAGCGCCTCCACATTGGCTCCTGTTGCGGCAGATCCCATCACAAATGTGCGAGCTCCTCCATCTTTGGCTCCGTTGCTGGAGTTCACACGGCAACTGTGTGAGGTCTTCCAACATTTGTTCCTGTTTCTAGTGATCCCATCACAACTGTGTGATCTCTTCCACCATAGGCTCCTGTTGCTGGAGATCCCATCACAACTGTGTGAGCTCCTCCACTGTTGGCTCATGTTGCTGGAGATCCAATCACAACTGGACGGGCTCCTCCACCATTGGCTCATGTTGCTGGAGATCCCATCACCACTGTGTGAGCCCCTCCACCATTGGCTCCTGTTGCTGGTGATGTCATCACAACTGTATGAGCTCCACCAACACTGGGTCCTGTAGCTGGAGATCCTATCACAAATGTGTGAGCTCTTCCACCACTGGCTCCTGTTGCTGGAGATCCCACCCCAACTGTGAGAGCTCCTCCACCACTGGCTCCTGTTGCTGGAGATCCCACCCCAACTGTGTGAGCTCCTCCACCATTGGCTCCTGTTGCTGGAGATTCCATCACAACTGGTATGAACTCATCCACCGTTGGCTCCTGTTGCTGGAGACCCCATCACAACAGTATGAGCTCTGCCACCATTGGCTCCAGTTTCTGGGGATCCCATCACAACTGTGTGATCTCCTCCACCATGGGCTCCTATTGCCAGAGTTCACTTCACAACCGTGCGAGGTCCTCCACCACTAGCTCCTGTTGCTGGAGATCCCATCACAAGTGTGTGAGCTACTCTACCATTGGCTCCTGTTGCTGGAGATGTCATCACAACTGTACAAGCTGCACCAACACTGGCTCCTGTAGCTGGGGATCCTATCACAAATGTGTGAGCTCTTTCACCACTGGCTCCTGTTGCTGGAGATCTCATCACAACTAGTTCGATCGCCATCACCATTGGCTCCTGTTGCTGGAGATTCCATCACAACTGGTATGAACTCATCCACCGTTGGCACCTGTTGCTGGAGATCCCATCACAAGCGTGCGAGCTCCTCCACCATTGGCTCCTGTTGCTGGAGATCCCATCACAACTGTGTGAACTCCTCCACCATTGGGTCCTGTTGCTGCAGATCCCATCACAAATGTGCGAGCTCCTCCATCTTTGGCTTCGTTGCTGGAGTTCACATGGCAACTGTGTGAGGTCTACCACCATTTGTTCCTGTTTCTGGTGATCCCATCACAACTGTGTGATCTCTTCCACCATAGGCTCCTGTTGCTAGAGTTCCCATCGCACCCGTGCGAGGTCCTCCACCACTGGCTCCTGTTGCTGGAGATTCCATCACAACTGTGTGAGCTCCTCCACTGTTGGCTCATGTTGCTGGAGATCCCATCACGACTGGACGGACTCCTCCACCATTGGCTCATGTTGCTGGAGATCCCATCACCACTGTGTGAGCCCCTCCTCCATTGGCTCCTCTTGCTGGAGATGTCATCACAACTGTACTAGCTCCACCAACATTGGCACCTGTTGCTGGAGATCCCATCACAAGCGTGTGATCTCCCACACCATTGGCTCCTATTGCTGGAGATACCATGACACCTGGGTGAGCACCTCACCATTGGTTCCTGTTGCTGGAGATCCCATCACAGCCATGTGCTCTCCTCCACCGTTGGCTCCTGTTGCTGGAGATCCAATCCCAACTGTGAGAGCGCCACCACCATGGCCCCTGTTGCTGGAGATCCAATCACAAGCATGCGAGCTCCTCCACCATTGGCTCCTGCTGCTGGAGATCTCATCACAACTGTGTGAGTTCCTCCACCATTGGCTACTGTTGCTGGAGATGTCATCACAACTGTACGAGCTCCACCAACACTGGCTCCTGTAGCTGGAGATCCTATCACAATTGGTAGGCACTCATCCACAATTGGCACCTGTTGCTGGAGATTCCATCACAAGTGTTCGAGCTCCTCTACAATTGGCTCCTGCTGCTGGAGATCCCATCACAACTCTGTGAGCTCATCCAACACACGCTCCTGTTGCTGGAGATCCCATTAGAACTGTTACGAACTCATCCACCATTGGCATCTGTTTCTGGTGATCCCATCACAAGCGTGCGAGCTCCTCCACCATTGGCTCCTGCTGCTGTAGATCCCATCACAACTGTGTGAGCTCCTCTACCATTGCCTCCTGTTGCTGGATATCCTATGACACCTGGGTGAGCACCTCCACCATTGGCTCCTGTTGCTGGAGATTCCATCACACCAGTGTATGCCCCTCCACTATTGGCTCCTGTTGCTGGAGATGTCATCACAACTGTATGAGCTCCACCAACACTGGCTCCTGTAGTTGGAGATCCTATCACAAATGTGTGAGCTCTTCCACCACTGGCTTCTGTTGCTGGAGATCCCATCCCAACTGTGAGAGCGCAACAACCATGGCTCCTGTTGCTGGAGATTCCATCACAACTGGTACAAACTCATCCACCTTTGGCACCTGTTGCTGGAGATCCCATCACCAGCGTGCAAGCTCCTCCACTATTGCCTCCTGTTGCTGGAGATCCTATGACACGTGGGTGAGCACCTCCACCATTGGCTCATGTTGCTGGAGATACCATCACAACATGTGAGCTCCTCCACCATTGGCTCATGTTGCTGCAGATCCCATCACAACTGTGTGAGCCCCTCCACCATTGGCTCCTGTTGCTGGAGATGTCATCACAACTGTACGAGCTTCACCAACACTGGCTCCTGTAGCTGGAGATCCTATCACAAATGTGTGAGCTCTTCCACCACTGGCTCCTGTTGCTGGAGATCCCATCACAACTAGTACGATCGCCACCACCATTGGCTCCTGTTGCTGGAGATTCCATCACAACTGGTACGAACGCATCCACCATTGGCACCTGTTGCTGCAGATCCCATTAATGGTGTACGTGTTCCTCCACCATTGGCTCCTGTTGTTGGAGATCCCATCACAACTAGTACGATCGCCACCACCATTGGCTCCTGTTGCTGGAGATTCCATCACAACTGGTACGAACGCATCCACCATTGGCACCTGTTGCTGCAGATCCCATTAATGGTGTACGTGTTCCTCCACCATTGGCTCCTGTTGTTGGAGATCCCATCACAACTGTGCGAGCTCTTCCAACACACGCTCCTGTTGCTGGAGATCCCATCAGAACTGTTACGAACTCATCCACCATTGGCATCTGTTTCTGGTGATCCCATCACAAGCGAGCGAGCTCCTCCACCATTGGCTCCTGTTGCTGGAGATCCCATCACACTTCGGTGAGCACCTCCACCATTGGCGTCTGTTGCTGGAGATCCCATCACACTTCGGTGAGCACCTCCACCACTGGCTTCTGTTGCTGGAGATCCCATCACAACCGTGTGAACTCCTCCACCATTGGCTCCTGTTGCTGGATATCCCATCACAACTGTGCGAGCTCCTCCACTGGTTGGCACCTGTTGCTGGAGAACCCATCATAACCGTGTGATCTCCTTCACCATTGGCTCCTGTTGCTGGAGATCCTTTCACAAATGATTGAGCACCTCCACATTGGCTCCTGTTGCGGCAGATCCCATCACAAATGTGCGAGCTCCACCACTGTTGGCTCCATTGCTGGAGTTCACACGGCAACTGTGTGAGGTCTTCCAACATTTGTTCCAGTTTCTGGTGATCCCATCACAACTGTGTGATCTCTTCCACCATAGGCTCCTGTTGCTGGAGATCCCATCACAACTGTGTGAGCTCCTCCACTGTTGGCTCATGGTGCTGGAGATCCAATCACAACTGGACGGGCTCCTCCACAATTGGCTCATGTTGCTGCAGATCCCATCACCACTGTGTGAGCCCCTCTACCATTGGCTCCTCTTGCTGGTGATGTCATCACAACTGTATGAGCTCCACCAACACTGGGTCCTGTAGCTGGAGATCCTATCACAAATGTGTGAGCTCTTCCACCACTGGCTCCTGTTGCTGGAGATCCCACCCCAACTGTGAGAGCTCCTCCACCACTGGCTCCTGTTGCTGGAGATCCCACCCCAACTGTGTGAGCTCATCCACCATTGGCTCCTGTTGCTGGAGATCTCATTACAACTGTGTGAGCTCCTCCACCATTGGCTCCTGTTGCTGGTGATCCCATCACAATTGTGTGAACTCCACCACCATTGGCTCCTGTTGCTGGAGATCCCATCACAACAGTATGAGCTCCACCACCATTGGCTCCAGTTTCTGGTGATCCCATCACAACTGTGTGATCTCCTCCACCATGGGCTCCTATTGCCAGAGTTCCCTTCACAACCGTGCGAGGTCCTCCACCATTGGTTCATGTTGCTGAAGATCCCATCACAACTGGACGAGCTCCTCCACCATTGGCTCCTGTTGCTGGAGATCCCATCACACTTCGGTGAGCACCTCCACCATTGGCTTCTGTTGCTGGAGATCCCATCACACTTCGGTGAGCACCTCCACCACTGGCTTCTGTTGCTGGAGATCCCATCACAACCGTGTGAACTCCTCCACCACTGGCTCCTTTTGCTGGATATCCCATCACATCTGTGTGAGCTCCTCCACTGTTGGTCTCCTGTTGCTGCAGATCCCATTAATGGTGTACGTGTTCCTCCACCATTGGCTCCAGTTTCTGGTGATCCCATCACAACTGTGTGATCTCCTCCACCATGGGCTCCTATTGCCAGAGTTCCCTTCACAACCGTGCGAGGTCCTCCACCACTGGCTCCTGTTGCTGGAGATCCCATCACAAGTGTGTGAGCTACTCTACCATTGGCATCCTGTTGCTGGAAATGTCATCACAACTGTACAAGCTCCACCAACACTGGCTGCTGTAGCTGGAGATCCTATCACAAATGTGTGAGCTCTTTCACCACTGGCTCCTGTTGCTGGAGATCTCATCACAACTAGTTCGATCGCCATCACCATTGGCTCCTGTTGCTGGAGATTCCATCACAACTGGTATGAACTCATACACCATTGGCTCCTATTGCTGGAGATCCCATCAAACTTCGGTGAGCACATCCACTATTGGCTCCTGTTGCTGGAAATCCCATCACAACTGTGTGAACTCCTCCACCATTGGGTCCTGTTGCTGCAGATCCCATCACAAATGTGCGAGCTCCTCCATCTTTGGCTCCGTTGCTGGAGTACACACAGCAACTGTGTGAGGTCTACCACCATTTGTTCCTGTTTCTGGTGATCCCATCACAACTGTGTGATCTCTTCCACCATAGGCTCCTGTTGCTAGAGTTCCCATCAATCCCGAGCGAGGTCCTCCACCACTGGCTCCTGTTGCTGGAGATCCCATCACAACTGGACGGACTCCTCCACCATTGGCTCATGTTGCTGGAGATCCCATCACCACTGTGTGAGCCCCTCCTCCATTGGCTTCTCTTGCTGGAGATGTCATCACAACTGTACTAGCTCCACCAACATTGGCTCCTGTAGCTGGAGATCCTATCACAAATGTGTGAGCTCTTCCACCACTGGCTCCTATTGCTGGAGATTCCATCACAACTGGTACGAACTCATCTACCATTGGCACCTGTTGCTGGAGATCCCATCACAAGCGTGTGATCTCCCCCACCATTGGCTCCTATTGCTGGAGATACCATGACACCTGGGTGAGCACCTCACCATTGGTTCCTGATGCTGGAGATCCCATCACAGCCATGTGCTCTCCTCCACCGTTGGCTCCTGTTGCTGGAGATCCAATTACAACTGTGAGAGCGCCACCACCATGGCCCCTGTTGCTGGAGATCCCATCACAAGCATGCGAGCTTCTCCACCATTGGCTCCTGCTGCTGGAGAACTCATCACAACTGTGTGAGTTCCTCCACCATTGGCTACTGTTGCTGGAGATGTCATCACAACTGTACGAGCTCCACCAACACTGGCTCCTGTAGCTGGAGATCCTATCACAAATGTGTGAGCTCTTCCAACACTTTCTCCTGTTGCTGGAGATCCCATCACAATTGGTAGGCACTCATCCACAATTGGCACCTGTTGCTGGAGATCCCATCACAAGCGTGCGAGCTCCTCTACCATTGGCTCCTGCTGCTGGAGATCCCATCACAACTCTGTGAGCTCTTCCAACACAGGCTCCTGTTGCTGGAGATTCCATCAGAACTGGTACGAACTCATCCACCATTGGCATCTGTTGCTGGTGATCCCATCACAAGCGTGCGAGCTCCTCCACCATTGGCTCCTGCTGCTGGAGATCCCATCACAACTGTGTGAGCTCCTCTACCATTGCCTCCTGTTGCTGGATATCCTATGACACCTGGGTGAGCACCTCCACCATTGGCTCCTGTTGCTGGAGATTCCATCACACCTGTGTGAGCCCCTCCACTGTTGGCTCCTGTTGCTGAAGATGTCATCACAACTGTATGAGCTCCACCAACACTGGCTCCTGTAGCTGGAGATCCTATCACAAATGCGTGAGATCTTCGACCACTGGCTCCTGTTGCTGGAGATCCCATCACAACTGTGTGAGCCCCTCCACTATTGGCTCCTGTTGCTGAAGATGTCATCACAACTGTATGAGCTCCACTAACACTGGCTCCTGTAGTTGGAGATCCTATCACAAATGTGTGAGCTCTTCCACCACTGGCTTCTGTTGCTGGAGATCCCATCCCAACTGTGAGAGCGCCACAACCATGGCTCCTGTTGCTGGAGATTCCATCACAACTGGTACGAACTCTTCCACCTTTGGCACCTGTTGCTGGAGATCCCATCACAAGCGTGCAAGCTCCTCCACTATTGCCTCCTGTTGCTGGAGATCCTATGACACCTGGGTGAGCACCTCCACCATTGGCTCCTGTTGCTGGAGATACCATCACAACATGTGAGCTCCTCCACCATTGGCTCCTGTTGCTGGAGATTCCATCACAACATGTGAGCACCTCCACCATTGGCTCTTGTTGCTGGAGATCCCATCACAACTGTATGAACTCCTCCACCATTGGCTCCTGTTGCTGGAGATCCCATCACAACTGGACGAGCTCCTCCAGCATTGGCTCAGGTTGCCGGAAATCCCATCACAACTGTGTGATCTCCTCCACCATGGGCTCCTATTGCCAGAGTTCCCTTCACAACCGTGCGAGGTCCTCCACCATTGGCTCATGTTGCTGAAGATCCCATCACAACTGGACGAGCTCCGCCACCATTGGCTCATGTTGCTGCAGATCCCATCACAACTGTGTGAGCCCCTCCACCATTGGCTCCTGTTGCTGGAGATGTCATCACAACTGTACGAGCTCCACCAACACTGGCTCCTGTAGCTGGAGATCCTATCACAAATGTGTGAGCTCTTCCACCACTGGCTCCTGTTGCTGGAGATCCCATCACAACTAGTACGATCGCTACCACCATTGGCTCCTGTTGCTGGAGATCTCATCACAACTGGTATGAACACATCCACCATTGGCACCTGTTGCTGGAGATCCCAACACAAGCGTGCAAGCTCCTCCACCATTGGCTCCTGTTGCTGGAGATCCCATCACACTTCGGTGAGCACCTCCACCATTGGCTTCTGTTGCTGGAGATCCCATCACACTTCGGTGAGCACCTCCACCACTGGCTTCTGTTGCTGGAGATCTCTTCACAACCGTGTGAACTCCTCCACCACTGGCTCCTGTTGCTGGATATCCCATCACATCTGTGTGAGCTCCTCCACTGTTGGTCTCCTGTTGCTGCAGATCCCATTAATGGTGTACGTGTTCCTCCACCATTGGCTCCTGTTGTTGGAGATCCCATCACAACTGTGCGAGCTCCTTCACTGGTTGGCACCTGTTGCTGGAGAACCCATCATAACCGTGTGATCTCCTTCACCATTGGCTCCTGTTGCTGCAGATCCCATCACAAATGTGCGAGCTCCACCACTGTTGGCTCCGTTGCTGGAGTTCACACGGCAACTGTGTGAGGTCTTCCAACATTTGTTCCTGATTCTGGTGATCCCATCACAACTGTGTGATCTCTTCCACCATAGGCTCCTGTTGCTGGAGATCCCATCACAACTGTGTGAGCTCCTCCACTGTTGGCTCATGTTGCTGGAGATCCAATCACAACTGGACGGGCTCCTGCACCATTGGCTCATGTTGCTGCAGATCCCATCACCACTGTGTGAGCCCCTCCACCATTGGCTCCTCTTGCTGGTGATGTCATCACAACTGTATGAGCTCCACCAACACTGGCTCCTGTAGCTGGAGATCCTATCACAAATGTGTGAGCTCTTCCACCACTGGCTCCTGTTGCTGGAGATCCCACCCCAACTGTGAGAGCTCCTCCACCTCTGGCTGCTGTTGCTGGAGATCCCACCCCAACTGTGTGAGCTCATCCACCATTCGCTCCTGTTGCTGGATATCCTATGACACCTGGGTGAGCACCTCCACCATTGGCTCCTGTTGCTGGAGATTCCATCACACCTGTGTGAGCACCTCCACTATTGGCTCCTGTTGCTGGAGATGTCATCACAACTGTATGAGCTCCACCAACACTGGCTCCTGTAGCTGGAGATCCTATCACAAATGTGTGAGATCTTCCACCACTGGCTCCTGTTGCTGGAGATCCCATCACAACATGTGAGCTCCTCCACCATTGGCTCCTGTTGCTGGAGATTCCATCACAACATGTGAGCACCTCCACCATTGGCTCCTGTTGCTGGAGATCCCTTCACAATATGTGAGCTACTCCACCATTGGCTCTTGTTGCTGGAGATCCCATCACAACTGTTTGAGCTACTCCACCATTGGCTCATGTTGCTGGAGATCCCATCACAACTGGACGAGCTCCTCCAGCATTGGCTCAGGTTGCCGGAAATCCCATCACAACTGTGTGATCTCCTCCACCATGGGCTCCTATTGCCAGAGTTCCCTTCACAACCGTGCGAGGTCCTCCACCATTGGTTCATGTTGCTGAAGATCCCATCACAACTGGACGAGCTCCGCCACCATTGGCTCATGTTGCTGCAGATCCCATCACAACTGTGTGAGCCCCTCCACCATTGGCTCCTGTTGCTGGAGATGTCATCACAACTGTACGAGCTCCACCAACACTGGCTCCTGTAGCTGGAGATCCTATCACAAATGTGTGAGCTCTTCCACCACTGGCTCCTGTTGCTGGAGATCCCATCACAACTAGTACGATCGCTAGCACCATTGGCTCCTGTTGCTGGAGATCCCATCACAACTGGTATGAACACATCCACCATTGGCACCTGTTGCTGGAGATCCCAACACAAGCGTGCAAGCTCCTCCACCATTGGCTCCTGTTGCTGGAGATCCCATCACACTTCGGTGAGCACCTCCACCATTGGCTTCTGTTGCTGGAGATCCCATCACACTTCGGTGAGCACCTCCACCACTGGCTTCTGTTGCTGGAGATCCCATCACAACCGTGTGAACTCCTCCACCACTGGCTCCTGTTGCTGGATATCCCATCACATCTGTGTGAGCTCCTCCACTGTTGGTCTCCTGTTGCTGCAGATCCCATTAATGGTGTACGTGTTCCTCCACCATTGGCTCCAGTTTCTGGTGATCCCATCACAACTGTGTGATCTCCTCCACCATGGGCTCCTATTGCCAGAGTTCCCTTCACAACCGTGCGAGGTCCTCCACCACTGGCTCCTGTTGCTGGAGATCCCATCACAACTGGATGAGCTCCTCCACCACTGGCTCCTGTTGCTGGAGATCCCATCACAACTAGTACGATCGCTAGCACCATTGGCTCCTGTTGCTGGAGATCCCATCACAACTGGTATGAACACATCCACCATTGGCACCTGTTGCTGGAGATCCCAACACAAGCGTGCAAGCTCCTCCACCATTGGCTCCTGTTGCTGGAGATCCCATCACACTTCGGTGAGCACCTCCACCATTGGCTTCTGTTGCTGGAGATCCCATCACACTTCGGTGAGCACCTCCACCACTGGCTTCTGTTGCTGGAGATCCCATCACAACCGTGTGAACTCCTCCACCACTGGCTCCTGTTGCTGGATATCCCATCACATCTGTGTGAGCTCCTCCACTGTTGGTCTCCTGTTGCTGCAGATCCCATTAATGGTGTACGTGTTCCTCCACCATTGGCTCCAGTTTCTGGTGATCCCATCACAACTGTGTGATCTCCTCCACCATGGGCTCCTATTGCCAGAGTTCCCTTCACAACCGTGCGAGGTCCTCCACCACTGGCTCCTGTTGCTGGAGATCCCATCACAACTGTACAAGCTCCACCAACACTGGCTCCTGTAGCTGGAGATCCTATCACAAATGTGTGAGCTCTTCCACCACTGGCTCCTGTTGCTGGAGATCCCACCACAACTAGTACGATCGCCATCACCATTGGCTCCTGTTGCTGGAGATTCCATCACAACTGGCATGAACTCATCCACCATTGGCACCTGTTGCTGGAGATCCCATCACAAGCGTGCGAGCTCCTCCACCATTGGCTCCTGTTGCTGGAGATCCCATCACACTTCGGTGAGCACCTCCACCATTGGCTCCTGTTGCTGGTGATCCCATCCCAACCGTGTGATCTCTTCGAACACTGGCTCCTGTTGCTGCAGATCCCATCACAAATGTGCGAGCTCCTCCATCTTTGGCTCCGTTGCTGGAGTTCACACGGCAACTGTGTGAGGTCTACCACCATTTGCTCCTGTTGTTGGAGATCCCATCACAACTGTGTGAGCTCCTCCACCATTGGCTCCTATTGCTGGAGATCCCATCACAACTGGTACGATCGCCACCACCATTGGCTCCTATTGCTGGAGATCCCATCACAACAGCGTGAGCTTCTCCACCATTGACGCCTATTTCTGGAGATCCCTTCACAACTGTGTGAGTGCCTACGGATTGGCTTCTGATGCTGGAGATCCCATCCCAACCGTGTGATCTCTTCGAACACTGGCTCCTGTTGCTGGCGATCCAATCCCAACTGTGAGAGTGCCACCACCATGGCTCCTGTTGCTGGAGATTCCATCAGAACTGGTATGAACTCATCCACCATTGGCACCTGTTGCTGGAGATCCCATCACAAGCATGCGAGCTCCTCCACCATTGGCTCCTGCTGCTGGAGATCTCATCACAACTGTGTGAGTTCCTCCACCATTGGCTACTGTTGCTGGAGATGTCATCACAACTGTACGAGCTCCACCAACACTGGCTCCTGTAGCTGGAGATCCTATCACAAATGTGTGAGCTCTTCCACCACTGGCTCCTGTTGCTGGAGATCCCATCACAACTAGTACGATCGCTACCACCATTGGCTCCTGTTGCTGGAGATCCCATCACAACTGGTATGAACACATCCACCATTGGCACCTGTTGCTGGAGATCCCAACACAAGCGTGCAAGCTCCTCCACCATTGGCTCCTGTTGCTGGAGATCCCATCACACTTCGGTGAGCACCTCCACCACTGGCTTCTGTTGCTGGAGATCCCATCACAACCATGTGAACTCCTCCACCACTGGCTCCTGTTGCTGGATATCCCATCACATCTGTGTGAGCTCCTCCACTGTTGGTCTCCTGTAGCTGCAGATCCCATTAATGGTGTACGTGTTCCTCCACCATTGGCTCCTGTTGCTGGAGATCCCAACACAAGCGTGCAAGCTCCTCCACCATTGGCTCCTGTTGCTGGAGATCCCATCACACTTCGGTGAGCACCTCCACCACTGGCTTCTGTTGCTGGAGATCCCATCACAACCGTGTGAACTCCTCCACCACTGGCTCCTGTTGCTGGATATCCCATCACATCTGTGTGAGCTCCTCCACTGTTGGTCTCCTGTTGCTGCAGATCCCATTAATGGTGTACGTGTTCCTCCACCATTGGCTCCTGTTGCTGCAGATCCCATCACAAATGTGCGAGCTCCACCACTGTTGGCTCCGTTGCTGGAGTTCACACGGCAACTGTGTGAGGTCTTCCAACATTTGTTCCAGTTTCTGGTGATCCCATCACAACTGTGTGATCTCTTCCACCATAGGCTCCTGTTGCTGGAGATCCCATCACAACTGTGTGAGCTCCTCCACTGTTGGCTCATGTTGCTGGAGATCCAATCACAACTGGACGGGCTCCTGCACCATTGGCTCATGTTGCTGCAGATCCCATCACCACTGTGTGAGCCCCTCCACCATTGGCTCCTCTTGCTGGTGATGTCATCACAACTGTATGAGCTCCACCAACACTGGCTCCTGTAGCTGGAGATCCTATCACAAATGTGTGAGCTCTTCCACCACTGGCTCCTGTTGCTGGAGATCCCACCCCAACTATGAGAGCTCCTCCACCACTGGCTGCTGTTGCTGGAGATCCCACCCCAACTGTGTGAGCACCTCCACCATTGGCTCCTGTTGCTGGATATCCTATGACACCTGGGTGAGCACCTCCACCATTGGCTCCTGTTGCTGGAGATTCCATCACACCTGTGTGAGCACCTCCACTATTGGCTCCTGTTGCTGGAGATGTCATCACAACTGTATGAGCTCCACCAACACTGGCTCCTGTAGCTGGAGATCCTGTCACAAATGTGTGAGATCTTCCACCACTGGCTCCTGTTGCTGGAGATCCCATCACAACATGTGAGCTCCTCCACCATTGGCTCCTGTTGCTGGAGATCCCATCACAACTGTATGAACTCCTCCACCATTGGCTCCTGTTGCTGGAGATCCCATCACAACTGTTTGAGCTACTCCACCATTGGCTCATGTTGCTGGAGATCCCATCACAACTGGACGAGCTCCTCCAGCATTGGCTCAGGTTGCCGGAAATCCCATCACAACTGTGTGATCTCCTCCACCATGGGCTCCTATTGCCAGAGTTCCCTTCACAACCGTGCGAGGTCCTCCACCATTGGTTCATGTTGCTGAAGATCCCATCACAACTGGACGAGCTCCTCCACCATTGGCTCCTGTTGCTGGAGATCCCATCACACTTCGGTGAGCACCTCCACCATTGGCTTCTGTTGCTGGAGATCCCATCACACTTCGGTGAGCACCTCCACCACTGGCTTCTGTTGCTGGAGATCCCATCACAACCGTGTGAACTCCTCCACCACTGGCTCCTTTTGCTGGATATCCCATCACATCTGTGTGAGCTCCTCCACTGTTGGTCTCCTGTTGCTGCAGATCCCATTAATGGTGTACGTGTTCCTCCACCATTGGCTCCAGTTTCTGGTGATCCCATCACAACTGTGTGATCTCCTCCACCATGGGCTCCTATTGCCAGAGTTCCCTTCACAACCATGCGAGGTCCTCCACCACTGGCTCCTGTTGCTGGAGATCCCATCACAACTGTACAAGCTCCACCAACACTGGCTCCTGTAGCTGGAGATCCTGTCACAAATGTGTGAGCTCTTCCACCACTGGCTCCTGTTGCTGGAGATCCCACCACAACTAGTACGATCGCCATCAACATTGGCTCCTGTTGCTGGAGATTCCATCACAACTGGTATGAACTCATCCACCATTGGCACCTGTTGCTGGAGATCCCATCACAAGCGTGCGAGCTCCTCCACCATTGGCTCCTGCTGCTGGAGATCCCATCACACTTCGGTGAGCACCTCCACCATTGGCTCCTGTTTCTGGTGATCCCATCACAACTGTGTGAACCCCTCCACCATTGGGTCCTGTTGTTGGAGATCCCATCACAACTGTGCGAGCTCCTCCACTGTTGGCACTTGTTGCTGGAGAACCCATCATAACCGTGTAATCTCCTTCACCATTGGCTCCTGTTGCTGGAGATCCTTTCACAAATGGTTGCGCGCCTCCACATTGGCTCCTGTTGCTGCGTATCCCATCACAAATGTGCGAGCTCCTCCATCTTTGGCTCCGTTTCTGGAGTTCACATGGCAACTGTGTGAGGTCTACCACCATTTGCTCCTGTTGTTGGAGATCCCATTACAACTGTGTGAGCTCCTCCACCATTGGCTCCTATTGCTGGAGATCCCATCACAACAACGTGAGCTTCTCCACCATTGACGCCTATTTCTGGAGATCCCTTCACAACTGTGTGAGTGCCTACGGATTGGCTTCTGATGCTGGAAATCCCATCACAACCGTGGGAGCTCCTCCACCATTGGCTCCCGCTGCTGGAGATCCCATCCCAACCGTGTGATCTCTTCGAACACTGGCTCCTGTTGCTGGAGATCCAATCCCAACTGTGAGAGCGCCACCACGAACTCCGCCATCATTGGCTCCTGTTTCTTGTGATCCCATCACAACTGTGTGATCTTCTCCACCATGGGCTCCTGTTGCTAGAGTTCCCATCACAACAGTTCGTGGTCCTCCACCACTGGCTCCTGTTGCTGGAGATCCCATCACAACTGTGTGAGCTCAACCACCATTGGCTCATGTTGCTGGAGATCCCATCACAATTGGACAAGCTCCTCCACTATTGGCTCCTGTTGGTGGAGATGTCATCACAACTGTACGAGCTCCACCAACACTGGTTTCTGTAGCTGGAGATCCTGTCACAAATGTGTGAGCTCTTGCACCACTGGCTCCTGTTGCTGGAGATCCCACCCCAACTGTGAGATCTCCTCCACTGGTTGGCACCTGTTGCTGGAGATCCCATCGCAACTGGTACAAGCGCCACCACCATTGGCTCCTGTTGCTGGAGATTCCATCACAACTGGTACGAACTCATCCACCATTGGAACCTGTTGCTGGAGATCCCATCACAAGCGTGCAAGCTCCTCCACCATTGGCTCCTGTAGCTGGCGATCCCATGGCACCTGGGTGAGCACCTCCACCATTGACTCATGTAGCTGGAGATCCCATCACAACTGTGTGAACTCCTCCACCATTGGCTCCTGTTGCTGGAGATCCCATCACAACCGTGCGAGCTCCTCCACCACTGGCTCCTGTTGCTGGCGATCCCATCACAACTGTACGAGCTCCGCCACCATTGGCTCCTGTTTCTGGTGATCCCATCACAACTGTGTGATCTTCTCCACCGTGTGCTCCTGTTGCTAGAAGTCCCATCACAACCGTGCAAGCACCTCCACCACTGGATCCTGTTGCTGGAGATCCCATCACAACAACGTGAGCTTCTCCACCATTGACGCCTATTTCTGGAGATCCCTTCACAACTGTGTGAGTGCCTACGGATTGGCTTCTGATGCTGGAAATCCCATCACAACCGTGGGAGCTCCTCCACCATTGGCTCCTGCTGCTGGAGATCCCATCACAACTGTGTGAACTCCTCCACCATTGGCTCCTGTTTCTGGTGATCCCATCACAACTGTGTGAACTCCTCCACCATTGGCTCCTGTTGCTGGAGATCCCATCACAACCGTGCGAGCTCCTCCACCACTGGGTCCTGTTGCTGGAGATCCCATCACAACTGTGCGAGCTTCTCCACTGTTGGCACCTGTTGCTGGAGATCCCATCACAACCGTATAATCTCCTTCACCATTGGCTCCTGTTGCTGGAGATCCTTTCACAAATGGTTGAGCACCTCCACATTGGCTCCTGTTGCTGCATATCCCATCACAAATCTGCGAGCTCCTCCATCTTTGGCTCTGTTGCTGGAGTTCACATGGCAACTGTGTGAGCTCCTCCACTGTTGGTCTCCTGTTGCTGCAGATCCCATCAATGGTGTACGTGCTCCTCCACCATTGGCACCTGTTGCTGGAGATTCCATCATAACTGTGTAATCTCCTTCACCATTGGCTCCTGTTGCTGGAGATCCTTTCACAAATGTGCGAGCTCCTCCATCTTTGGCTCTGTTGCTGGAGTTCACATGGCAACTGTGTGAGGTCAACCACCATTTGCTCCAGTTGTTGGAGATCCCATTACAACTGTGTGAGCTCCTCCACCATTGGCTCCTATTGCTGGAGATCACATCACAATTGTGTGAGCTTCTCCTCATTGGCTCCTGTTGCTGGAGATACTATTACATCTGTACGAGCCTCTCCACCATTTGGTCCTGTTGCTGGAGATGTCATCACAACCATGTGAGCTCTTCTACTACTGGCTCCTGCTGCTGGAGATCTCGTCACAACTGGTACGAGCTCCATCACCATTGGCTCCTGAAGCTGGAGATCCCATCACAACTGGTACAAACTCATCCACCATTGGCTCATGTTGCTGGTGATCCCACCACCACCGTGATCTCCACCATTGGCTCCTGTTGTTGGAGGTCCCATCACAACTTTGTGAGGTCCTCCACCATTGGCTCCGGCTGCTGGAGATCCAACGACAACTGTGTGAGCTCTACCACCATTGGCTCCTGTTGTTGGGGATCCCATCACAACTGTGTGAACTCCTCCACCACTGGCTGCTGTTGCTGGAGATCCCATCACAACTGTGTGAGCTCCTCCACTGTTGGTCTCCTGTTGCTGCAGATCCCATCAATGGTGTACGTGCTCCTCCACCATTGGCACCTGTTGCTGGAGACTCCATCATAACCGTGTGATCTCCTTCACCATTGGCTCCTGTTGCTGGAGATCCTTTCACAAATGGTTGAGCGCCTCCACATTGGCTCCTGTTGCTGCGTATCCCATCACAAATGTGTGAGCTCCTCCATCTTTGGCTCCGTTTCTGGAGTTCACACAGCAACTGTGTGAGGCCTACCACCATTGGCTCCTGTTTCTGGTGATCCCATCACAACTGTGTGATCTCTTCCACCATAGGCTCCTGTTGCTAGAGTTCCCATCACACCCCTGCGAGGTCCTCCACCACTGGCTCCTGTTGCTGGAGATCCCATCACAACTGTACAAGCTCCGCCACCATTGGCTCCTGTTGCTGGAGATCCTTTCACAACTGTGTGATCTTCTCTACCATGGGCTCCTGTTGCTAGAGTTCCCATCACAACCATGCGAGGTCCTCCACCACTGGCTCCTGTTGCTGGAGATCCCATCAGAACTGTGTGAACTACTCCACCATTGGCTCATGTTGTTGGAGATCCCATCACAACTTGACGAGCTCAACCACCATTGCCTCATGTTGCTGGAGATCCCATCACAATTGGTCGAGCTCCTCCACTATTGGCTCCTGTTGCTGTAGATTTCCTCACAAATTTGTGAGCCCCTCCACCATTGGCTCCTGTTGGTGGAGATGTCATCACAACTGTACGAGCTCTACTTACACTGGTTCCTGTAGCTGGAGATCCTATCACAAATGTGTGAGCTCATCCACCACTGGCTCCTGTTTCTGGTGATCCCATCACAACTGTGTGAACTCCTCCACCACTGGCTCCTGTTGCTGGAGATCCCATCACAACCGTGCGAGCTCCCCCACCACTGGCTCCTGTTGCTGTCAATCCCATCACAACTGTGTGAACTCCTCCACCATTGGCTCCTGTTTCTGGTGATCCCATCACAACTGTGTGATCTTCTCCACCGTGGGCTCCTGTTGCTAGAGTTCCCATCACAACCGTGCGAGCACCTCCACCACTGGACCCTGTTGCTGGCGATCCCATCACAACTGTCTGAACTCCTCCACCATTGGCTCCTGTTGCTGGAGATCCCATCACAACCGTGCGAGCTCCCCCACCACTGGCTCCTGTTGCTGTCAATCCCATCACAACTGTGTGAACTCCTCCACCATTGGCTCCTGTTTCTGGTGATCCCATCACAACTGTGTGATCTTCTCCACCGTGGGCTCCTGTTGCTAGAGTTCCCATCACAACCGTGCGAGCACCTCCACCACTGGACCCTGTTGCTGGCGATCCCATCACAACTGTCTGAACTCCTCCACCATTGGCTCCTGTTTCTGGTGATCCCATCACAACTGTGTGATCTTCTCCACCGTGGGCTCCTGTTGATAGAAGTCCCATCACAACCGTGCGAGCACCTCCACCACTGGATCCTGTTGCTGGCGATCCCATCACAACTGTGTGAGCTCCTCCACTGTTGGTCTCCTGTTGCTGCAGATCCCATCAATGGTGTACGTGCTCCTCCACCATTGGCTCCTGTTGCTGGAGATCCCATCACAACCGTGCGAGCCCCTCCACCACTGGCTCCTGTTGCTGGCGATCCCATCACAACTGTACGAGCTCCGCCACCATTGGCTCCAGTTTCTGGTTTTCCCATCACATCTGTGTGATCTCCACCACCATGGGCTCCTATTGCCAGATGTACCCTTCACAACCATGCGAGGTCCTCCACCACTGGCTCCTGTTGCTGGAGATCCCATCACAAGTGTGTGAGCTACTCTACCATTGGCTCCTGTTGCTGGAGATGTCATCACAACTGTACGTGCTCCACCAACACTGGCTCCTGTAGCTGGAGATCCTATCACAAATGTGTGAGCTCTTTCACCACTGGCTCCTGTTGCTGGAGATCCCACCCCAACTGTGAGAGCTCCTCCACCACTGGGTCCTGTTGCTGGAGATCCCATCACAACTGGTACGATCGCCACCACCATTGGCTCCTGTAGCTGGAGATTCCATCACAACTGGTACGAACTCATCCACCATTGGCACCTGTTGCTGGAGATCCCATCACAAGTGTGCGAGCTCCTCCACCATTGGCTCCTGTTGCTGGAGATCCCATGACACCTGGGTGAGCACCTCCACCATTGGCTCCTGTTGCTGGTGATCCCATCACAACTGTGTGAACTCCTCCACCACTGGCCCCTTTTGCTGCAGATCCCATCACAGTTGTGTGAGCTCCTCCACTGTTGGGCTCCTGTTGCTGCAGATCCCATCAATGGTGTACGTGCTCTTCCACCATTGGCTCCTGTTGCTGCAGATCCCATCACAACTGTGTGAGCTCCTCTACCATTGGCTCCTGTTGCTGCAGATCCCATCACAAATGTGCGAGCTCCTCCATCTTTGGCTCTGTTGCTGGGGTTCACATGGTAACTGTGTGAGGTCTACCACCATTTGCTCCTGTTGCTGGTGATCCCATCACAACTGGTACAATCGCCACCGCCATTGGCTCCTATTGCTGGAGATCCCATCACAACAGCGTGTGCTTCTCCACCATTGACGCCTATTTCTGGAGAACCCTTCACAACTGTGTGAGTGCCTACGGACTGGCTTCTGTTGCTGGAAATTCCATCACAACCATGAGAGCTCCTCCACCATTGGCTCCTGCTGCTGGAGATCCCATCACAACTGTGTGATCTCTTCCAACACTGGCTCCTGTTGCTGGAGATCCAATCCCAACTGTGAGAGCGCCACAACCATGGCTCCTGTTGCTGGAGATTCCATCAGAACTGGTACGAACTCATCCACTATTGGCACCTGTTGCTGGAGATCCCATCTCAAGCATGCGAGCTCCTCCACCATTGGCTCCTGTTTCTTGTGATCCTATCACAACTGTGTGATCTTCTCTACCATGGGCTCCTGTTGCTCGAGTTCCCATCACAATCATGCGAGGTCCTCCACCACTGGCTCCTGTTGCTGGAGATCCCATCACAACTGTGTGAACTACTCCACCATTGGCGCATGTTGCTGGAGATCCCATCACAACTTGACAAGCTCAACCACCATTGGCTCATGTTGCTGGAGATCCCATCACAATTGGACGAGCTCCTCCACTATTGGCTCCTGTTGCTGCAGATTTCCTCATAACTGTGTGAGCCCCTCCACTATTGGCTCCTGTTGGTGGAGATGTCATCACAACTGTACGAGCTCCACCAACACTGGTTTCTGTAGCTGGAGATCCTGTCACAAATGTGTGAGCTCTTGCACCACTGGCTCCTGTTGCTGGAGATCCCACCCCAACTGTGAGATCTCCTCCACTGGTTGGCACCTGTTGCTGGAGATCCCATCGCAACTGGTACAAGCGCCACCACCATTGGCTCCTGTTGCTGGAGATTCCATCACAACTGGTACGAACTCATCCACCATTGGAACCTGTTGCTGGAGATCCCATCACAAGCGTGCAAGCTCCTCCACCATTGGCTCCTGTAGCTGGCGATCCCATGGCACCTGGGTGAGCACCTCCACCATTGACTCATGTAGCTGGAGATCCCATCACAACTGTGTGAACTCCTCCACCATTGGCTCCTGTTGCTGGAGATCCCATCACAACCGTGCGAGCTCCTCCACCACTGGCTCCTGTTGCTGGCGATCCCATCACAACTGTACGAGCTCCGCCACCATTGGCTCCTGTTTCTGGTGATCTCATCACAACTGTGTGATCTTCTCCACCGTGTGCTCCTGTTGCTAGAAGTCCCATCACAACCGTGCAAGCACCTCCACCACTGGATCCTGTTGCTGGCGATCCAATCACAACTGTGTGAGCTCCTCCACCGTTGGTCTCCTGTTGCAGCAGATCCCATCAATGGTGTACGTGCTCAGCCACCATTGGCTCCAGTTTCTGGTTATCCCATCACATCTGTGTGATCTCCACCACCATGGGCTCCTATTGCCAGAGTTCCCTTCACAACCGTGCGAGGTCCTCCACCATTGGCTCCTGTTGCTGGAGATCCCATGACACCTGGGTGAGCACCTCCACCATTGGCACCTGTTGCTGAGATCCCGTTACAACTGTACGAACTCCGCCATCATTGGCTCCTGTTTCTTGTGATCCTATCACAACTGTGTGATCTTCTCCACCATGGGCTCCTGTTGCTAGAGTTCCCATCACAACCATGCGAGGTCCTCCACCACTGGCTCCTGTTGCTGGAGATCCCATCACAACTGTGTGAACTACTCCACCATTGGCTCATGTTGTTGGAGATCCCATCACAACTTGACGAGCTCAACCACCATTGGCTCATGTTGCTGGAGATCCCATCACAATTGGACGAGCTCCTCCACTATTGGCTCCTGTTGGTGGAGATGTCATCACAACTGTACGAGCTCCACCAACACTGGTTCCTGTAGCTGGAGATCCTATCACAAATGTGTGAGATCGTCCATCACTGGCTCCTGTTGCTGGAGATCCCACCCCAACTGTGAGAGCTCCTCCACTGGTTGGCACCTGTTGCTGGAGATCCCATCGCAACTGGTACGAGCGCCACCACCATTGGCTCCTGTTGCTGGAAATTCCATCACAACTGGTACGAACACATCCACCATTGGCTCCTGTAGCTGGAGATCCCACGACACCTGTGTGAGCCGCTCCACCATTGACTCCTGTAGCTGGAGATGTCATCACAAGTGTACGGGCTCCACCAACACTGGCTCCTGTAGCTGGAGATCCTATCACAAATGTGTGAGCTCCTCCGCCACTGGGTCCTGTTGCTGGAGATCCCATCACAACTGGTACGATCGCCACCACCATTGGCTCCTGTTGCTGGAGATCCCATCACAACCGTGCGAGCTCCTCCACCACTGGCTCCTGTTGCTGGCGATCCCATCACAACTGTACGAGCTCTGCCACCATTGGCTCCTGTTTCTTGTGATCCCATCACAACTGTGTGATCTTCTCCACTATGGGCTCCTGTTGCTAGAAGTCCCATCACAACCTTGCGAGCACCTACACCACTGGATCCTGTTGCTGGCGATCCCATCACAACTGTGTGAGCTCCTCCACTATTGGTCTCCTGTTGCTGCAGATCCCATCAATGGTGTACGTGCTCCTCCACCACTGGCTCCTGTTGCTGGAGATCCCATCACAACTGTACGAGCTCCGCGACCATTGGCTCCAGTTTCTGGTTATCCTATCACATCTGTGTGATCTCCACCACCATGGGCTCCTATTGCCAGAGATCCCTTCACAACCGTGCGAGGTCCTCCACCATTGGCTCCTGTTGCTGGAGATCCCATGACACCTGGGTGAGTACCTCCACCATTGGCTCCTGTTGCTGGAGATTCCATCACAAACATGTGAGCACCTCCACCATTGGCTCCTGTTGCTGGAGATCCCATCACAACTGTGTGAACTACTCCACCATTGGCTCCTGTTTCTTATGATCCCATCACAACTGTGTGAACTACTCCACCATTGGCTCATGATGCTGGAGATCCCATCACAACTGGACGAGCTCAACCACCATTGGCTCATGTTGCTGGAAATGTCATCACAACTGTGTGAACTACTCCACCATTGGCTCATGTTGCTGGAGATCCCATCACAACTGGACGAGCTCAACCACCATGGGCTCATCTTGCTGGAGATCCCATCACAACTGTGTGAACTACTCCACCAATGGCTCATGTTGCTGGAGATCCCATCACAATTGGACGAGCTCCTCCACTATTGGCTCCTGTTGCTGGAGATCCCATCACAACTGTGTGAACTACTCCACCATTGGCTCATGTTGCTGGAGATCCCATCACAACTGGATGAGCTCAACCACCATTGGCTCATGTTGCTGGAGATCCCATCACAACTGTGTGAACTACTCCACCATTGGATCATGTTGCTGGAGATCCCATCACAACTGGACGAGCTCAACCACCATGGGCTCATCTTGCTGGAGATCCCATCACAACTGTGTGAACTACTCCACCAATGGCTCATGTTGCTGGAGATCCCATCACAATTGGACGAGCCCCTCCACTATTGGCTCCTGTTGCTGCAGATTTCCTCACAACTGTGTGAGCCCCTCCACTATTGGCTCCTGTTGGTGGAGATGTCATCACAACTGCACGAGCTCCGCCAACACTGGTTCCTGTAGCTGGAGATCCTATCACAAATGTGTGAGCTCTTCCACCACTGGCTCCTGTTGCTGGAGATCCCACCCCAACTGTGAGAGCTCCTCCACTGGTTGGCACCTGTTGCTGGAGATCCCATCGCAACTGGTACGAGCGCCACCACCATTGGCTCCTGTTGCTGGAGATTCCATCACAACTGGTACGAACACATCCACCATTGGAACCTGTTGCTGGAGATCCCATCACAAGCGTGCATGCTCCTCCACCATTGGCTCCTGTAGCTGGAGATCCCATGACTCCTGGGTGAGCACCTCCACCATTGGCTCCTATTGCTGGAGATCCCATCACAACTGTGTGAGCTCCTCCACCATTGGCTCTTGTTTCTGGTGATCCCATCACAATTGTGTGAACTCCTCCACCATTGGCTCCTGTTGCTGGAGTTCCCATCACAACTGTGCGAGCTCCTCCACCACTGGCTCCTGTTGCTGGCGATCCCATCACAACTGTACGAGCTCCGCGACCATTGGCTCCAGTTTCTGGTGATCCCATCACAACTGTGTGATCTTCTCCACCGTGAGCTCCTGTTGCTAGAGTTCCCATCACAACTGTGCGAGCACCTCCACCACTGGATCCTGTTGCTGGCGATCCCATCACAACTGTGTGAGCTCCTCCACTGTTGGTCTGCTGTTGCTGCAGATCCCATCAATGGTGTACGTGCTCCTCCACCATTGGCCCCAGTTGCTGGAGATCCCATCACAACTGTGCGAACTCCTCCAACACTAGCTCCTGTTGCTGGAGATCCCATCACAACCGTGCGAGCTCCTCCACCACTGGCTCCTGTTGCTGGCGATCCCATCACAACTGTATGAGCTCCGCCACCATTGGCTACAGTTTCTGGTTATCCCATCACATCTGTGTGATCTCCACCACCATGGCTCCTATTGCCAGAGTTCCCTTCACAACCGTGCGAGGTCCTCCACCACTGGTTCCTGTTGCTGGAGATCCCATCACAACTGGATGAGCTCCTCCACCATTGGCTCATGTTGCTGGAGATCCCATCACAACTTTGTGAGATGCTCCACCATTGACTCCTGTTGCTGGAAATGTCATCACAACTGTACGAGCTCCACCAACACTGGCTCCTGTAGCTGGAGATCCTATCACAAATGTGTGAGCTCTTCCACCACTGGCTCCTGTTGCTGGAGATTCCATCACAACTGGTACGAACTCATCCACCATTTGCACCTGTTGCTGGAGGTCCCATCACAAGTGTGCGAGCTCCTCCACCATTGGCTCCTGTTGCTGGAGATCCCATCACAACTGTGTGAACTCCTCCACCACTGGCCCCTGTTGCTGCAGATCCCATCACAACTGTGTGAGCTTCTCCATCTTTGGCTCTGTTGCTGGAGTTCACATGGCAACTGTGTGATGTCTACCACCATTTGCTCCTGTTGCTGGTGATCCCATCACGACTGGTACGATCGCCACCACCATTGGCTCCTGTTGCTGGAGTTTCCAGCACAACTGGTACGAACTCATCCACCATTGGCACCTGTTGCTGCAGAACCCATCACAAGCGTGTGAACTCCTCCACCACTGGCTGCTGTTGCTGGAGATCCCATCACAACTGTGTGAGCTCCTCCACTGTTGGTCTCCTGTTGCTGCAGATCCCATCAATGGTGTACGTGCTCCTCCACCATTGGCACCTGTTGCTGGAGATCCCATCATAACCGTGTGATCTATTTCACCATTGGCTCCTGTTGCTGGAGATCCTTTCACAAATGGTTGAGCGCCTCCACATTGGCGCCTATTGCTGGAGATCCCTTCACAAGTGTGAGAGCTCCTCTACCATTGGCTCCTATTGCTGGAGATCACATCACAACTGTGTAAGCTTCTCCTCATTGGCTCCTGTTGCTGGAGATACCATCACATCTGTACAAGTCTCTCCACCATTTGGTCCTGTTGCTGGAGATGTCATCACAACCATGTGAGCTCTTCTACTACTGGCTCCTGCTGCTGGAGATCTCGTCACAACTGGTACGAGCTCCATCACCATTGGCTCCTGGTGCTGGAGATCCCATCATAACTGGTACAAACTCATCCACCATTGGCTCATGTTGCTGGTGATCCCACCACCACCGTGATCGCCACCATTGGCTCCTGTTGTTGGAGGTCCCATCACAACTTTGTGAGGTCCTCCACCATTGGCTCCGGCTGCTGGAGATCCAACGAAAACTGTGTGGGCTCTTTCACCATTGGCTCCTGTTGTTGGGGATCCCATCACAACTGTGTGAACTCCTCCACCACTGGCTCCTGTTGCTGGAGATCCCATCACAACTGTGTGAGCTCCTCCACTGTTGGTCTCCTGTTGCTGCAGATCCCATCAATGGTGTACGTGCTCCTCCACTGTTGGCACCTGTTGCTGGAGATTCCATCATAACCGTGTGATCTCCTTCACCATTGGCTCCTGTTGCTGGAGATCCTTTCACAAATGGTTGAGCGCCTCAACATTGGCTCCTGTTGCTGCAGCTCCCATCACAAATGTGCGAGCTCCTCCATCTTTGGCTCTGTTGCTGGAGTTCACATGGCAACTGTGTGAGGTCAACCACCATTTGCTCCAGTTGTTGGAGATCCCATTACAACTGTGTGAGCTCCTCCACCATTGGCTCCTATTGCTGGAGATCACATCACAACAGCTTGAGCTTCTCCATCATTGACGCCTATTTCTGGAGATCCCTTCACAACTGTGTGAGTGCCTACGGCCTGGCTTCTGTTGCTGGAAATTCCATCACAACCATGGGAGCTCCTCCACCATTGGCTCCTGCTGCTGGAGATCCCATCACAACTGTGTGATCTCTTCCAACACTGGCTCCTGTTGCTGGAGATCCAATCCCAACTGTGAGAGCACCACAACCATGGCCCCTGTTGCTGGAGATTCCATCAGAACTGGTACGAACTCATCCACCATTGGCACCTGTTGCGGGAGATCCCATGACACCTGGGTGAGCTCCTCCACCATTGGCTCCTGTTGCTGGAGATTCCCTCACAAACATGTGAGCACCTCCACCATTGGCTCCTGTTGTTGGAGATTCCATCACAACTGTGTGAGCTCCTCCACCATTGGCTCCTGTTGCTGGAGATCCCATCACAACTGTGTGAGCTCTCCACCATTGGCTCTTGTTGCTGGAGATCCCATCATAACCGTGCTAGCTCCTCCACCACTATCTCCTGTTGCTGGCCGTCCCGTCACAACTGTACGAGCTCTGCCATCATTGGCTCCTGTTTCTGGTAATCCCATCACAACTGTGTGATCTCCTCCACCATGGGCTCCTGTTGCTAGAGTTCCCATCATAACCATGCGAGGTCCTCCATCACTGGCTTCTGTTGCTGGAGATCACATCACAACTGTTTGAGTTACTCCACCATTGGCTCATGTTGCTGGAAATCCCAACATAACTGGACGAGCTCCTCCACTATTGGCTCCTGTTGCTGCAGATCCCATCACAACTGTGTGAGCTCCTCCACTGTTGGCACCTGTTGCTGGAGATCCCATCATAACCGTATAATCTCCTTCACCATTGGCTCCTGTTGCTGGAGATCCTTTCACAAATGGTTGAGCAACTCCACATTGGCTCCTGTTGCTGGAGATCCCATCACAACTGTGTGAGCCCCTCCACCATAGGATCTCCAGCAACAGGAGCCAATCTCAACCGTGCAAGCTCCTCCACCACTGGCTCCTGTTGCTGGCGATCCCATCCCAACTGTACGAGATCCCTTGACAACAGCGAAAGCTCCTCCACCATTGGCTCCTGTTGCTGGAGATCCCATCACAACCGCGTGATCACCTCCAGCATTGGCTCCTGTTGCTGGAGATCCCATCACAACTGTGTGATTTCCTCCAGCATTGGCTCCTGTTGCTAGAGTTCCTATCATAACTGTGTGATCTCCTCCATTATTGGCTCCTGTTGCTGGCGATCCCATCACAACTGTGCGAGCTCCTCCACTGTTGGTTCCTGTTGCTGCAGATACCATCAATGGTGTACGTGCTCCTCCACCATTGGGTCCTGTTGCTGGAGATCCCATAACAACCATGTGATCTCCTCCACCACTGGGTCCTGTTGCTGGAGATCCCATCACAACTGTGTGAGTTCCTCCATCGTTGGCTCCTATTGCAGGAGATCCCTTCACAACTGTGTGAGTGCCTACAGATTGGCTTCTGTTGCTCGAAATCCCATCACAACAGTGTGATCTCCTCCACCACTGGGTCCTCTTGCTGGAGATCCCATCACAACTGTGTGAGCTCTTCCATCGTTGGCTCCTATTGCTGGAGATCCCATCACAACCGTGTAATCTCCTTTACCATTGGCTCCTGTTGCTGGAGATCCCATCACAACATGTGAGCACCTCCACCATTGACTCATGCTGCTGCAGATCCCATCACAACTGTATGAGCACCTCCACCATTGGCTCCTGTTGTTGGAGATCTCATCACAACTGTGTGAGCTCCCCCACCATTGGCTCCTGTTGCTGGAGATCCCATCACAACTGTATGAGCCCCTCCACCATTGGCTCCTGGCGCTGGAGATCCCATCACAACTGTGTGAGCTCCTCCACCACTGTCTCCTGTTGCTGGATATCCCACAAGAACTGTATGAGCTCTACCACCATTGGCTCCTGTTGCTGGCGATCACATCACAACTGTGTGAGCTTCTCCACATTGGCTCCTGTTGCTGGAGATACCATCACATCTGTATGAGCCTCTTCACCATTTGGTCCTGTTGCTGGAGATGTCATCACAACCATGTGAGCTCTTCTACCACTGGCTCCTGCTGCTGGAGATCCCGTCACAACTGGTACAAACTCATCCACCATTGGCTCATGTTGCTGGTGATCCCACCACCACCGTGATCTCCACCATTGGCTCCTGTTGTTGGAGGTCCCATCACAACTTTGTGAGCTCCTCCACCGTTGGCTCCGGCTGCTGGAGATCCTACGGAAACTGTGTGGGCTCTTTCACCATTGGCTGCTGTTGTTGGAGATACCATCACAACTGTACAAGTTCTCCACCACTGGTTCCTGTTGCTGGAGATCCCATCACAACTGTGTGAGCTCCTCCACCATTGGCTCCTGTTGCTGGAGATACCATCACAACTGTACAAGTTCTCCACCACTGGTTCCTGTTGCTGGAGATCCCATCACAACTGGTACGAACTCATCCACCAATGGTTTCTGCTGCCGGTGCTCCCACCAGAACCGTGATCTCCACCATTGGCTCCTGTTGTTGGAGGTCCCATCAGAACTCTATGAGCTCCTCCACATTGGCTCCTGTTGCTGGTGATCCAACGACAACTGTGTGAGCTCTACCACCATTGCCTTCTGTTGCTGGAGATCCCATCCCAACTGTACGAGCCCCTCCAACATTGGCTCCTGTTGCTGGAGATCCCATCACAGCTGTGTGATCTCCCCCACAATTGGTTTCTGTTGCCGGAGATCCCAACACTACCGTGTGATCTCATCCACCATTGGCTCCTGTTGCTGGAGATCCCATCACAGCCGTGTGATCTCCTCCACCATTGGCTCCTGTTCCTCGAGATCCTTTCACAAATGGTTGAGCGCCTCTACATTGTCTCCTGTTGCTGGACATCACATCACAATTGTGCAAGCACCTCCACCATTGGCTCCTGTTGCTGGAGATCCCATGACAACTGTGTGAGCTCTCCCACCATTGGCTCCTGTTGCTGGAGATCCCATCACAACAGCGCGAGCTCCTCCACCACTGGCTCCTGTTGCTGGAGATCTCAGCACAAGTGAACGAACTCCTCCACCATTGACTCCTATTGCTGCAGACCCCATCACAATTGTATGAGCATCTCCACCATTGGGTCCTGTTGCTGGAGATGTCATCACAACTCTTCGAGCTCCACCACCACTGGCACCTGTTGCTGGAGATCCCATCCCAAGTGTGAGAGCTCCTCCACTACTGGCTCCTGTTGCTGGACATCCCATGACAACTGTACGAGCCCCTCCACCATTGGCTCCTGATGCTGGAGAGCCCATCACAACTGTGTGATCTCCCCCACCATTGGCTCCTCTTGCTGGTGATCCCATCACAACTGTGTGATCTCCTCCACCATTGGCTCCTGTTGCTGGCAATACCATCACAACTGTACAAGCTCCGCCACCATTGGCTCCTGTTGCCAGAGTTCCCATCACAACCGTGCGAGGTCCTCCACCACTGGCACCTGTTGCTGGCGATCCCATCACAACTGTGTGAGCTTCTCCACTGTTGGTCTCCTGTTGCTGTAGATCCCATTAATGGTGTACGTGCTCCTCCACCATTGGGTCCAGTTGCTGGAGATCCCATCACAACTGTGCGAGCTCCTCCACTGTTGGCACCTGTTGGTGCAGATCCCTCACAAATGTGTGAGCTCCTCCACAACTGGCTCCTGTTGCTGGAAATCCTTTCACAAATGGTTGAGCGCCTCCACATTGGCTCCTGTTGCTGGAGATCCCATCACAAATGTGCGAGCTCCTCCATCTTTGGCTCCGTTGCTGGAGATCCCATCACAACCTTGGTAGCTCCTCCATCATTGGCCCCTGTTACTGCAGATCCCATCACAAAAGTGCGAGCTCCTCCACCACTGGGTCCTGTTGCTGGAGATCCCATCACAACTGTGTGAGCACCTCCATCATTGGCTCCTATTGCTGGTGATCCCATCACAAATCTGTGAGCTAGTCCACCATTGGCGCCTGTTTCTGGAGATCCCTTCACAACTGTGTGAGTGCCTACAGATTGGCTTCTGTTGCTGGAAATCCCATCACAACCATGGGAGCTCCTCCACCATTGGCTACTGTTGCTGGAGATCCCATCACTGCCATGTTACCTCCTCCACCATTGGATCCTGTTGCTGGAAATCCTTTCACAAATGGTTGAGCGCTTCCACATTGGCTCCTGTTGCTGGAGATCCCATCACAACCATGTGATCTCCTCCATCATTGGCCCCTGTTACTGCAGATCCCATCACAAATGTGTGAGCTCCTCCACCTTTGGCCCCTGTTGCTGGAAATCACATCACAATTATGCGAGCTACTCCACCACTGAGTCCTGTTGCTGGAGATCCCATCAATGGTGTACGTGCTCCTCCACTATTGAGTCCTGTTGCTGGAGACCCCATCACAACTGTGCGAGCTCCTCCACTGTTGGCTCCTCTTGCTGGAAATCCCATCACAGCCATGTGATCTCCTCCACCATTGGCTCCTGTTGCTGGAAATCCTTTCACAAATGTTTGACCGCATCCACATTGACTCCTGTTGCTGCAGATCCCATCGCAAATGTGCGAGCTCCTTCACCATTGGCTCCGTTGCTGGTGTTCACACGACAACTGTGTGAGCTCATCCACCATTGGCTCCTGTTGCTGGAGATCCCTTCACAACTGTGTGAGTGTCTACAGATTGGGTCCTGTTGCTGGAGATCCTTTCACAAAGATGTGAGCGCCTCCTCATTGGCTCCTATTGCTGCAGATCCCATCACAACTGTGCGAGCGACTCCACCATTAGCCCCTGTTGCTGGATATTACATCACAATTGTGCGAGCTATTCCATCACTGGGTCCTGTTGCTGGAGATCCCATCACAATTGTGTGAGCTCCTCCACCATTGGCTCCTATTGCTGGAGATCCCATCACAACTGTACGAGTACCTCCACCAGTGGGTCCTGTTGATGGGGAGCCCATCACAACCGTGTGATCTCCTCCACCATTGGCTCTTGTTGCTAGAGATTTCTACACAAATGTGTGAGCTCCTACAGAAGCTCCTGTTGCTGGAGATCCCTTCACAACTGTGTGAGCTCCTACAGATTGGTTCCTGTTGCCGGAGATCCCATCACAACTGTACGAGCTCCTCCACCATTGGCTCCTGTTGCAGCAGATCCCTCCACAACCGTGTGATTTCCTCCACCACTGGCTCCTGTTGCTGGAGGTCCCTTCACAACTGTACGAGCTCCTCCACTATTGGATCCTGTTGCAGCAGATCCCACCACAACCGTGTGATCCCCTCCACCATTGGCTCCTGTTGCTGGAGATCCCTTCACAACTGTGTGAGCTCCTCCTCATTGGCTGCTATTGCTGCTTATCCCATCACATCTGTGTGAACTCCTCCACCATTGGCCCCTGTTGCTGGATATTACATCACAATTGTGCGATCTATTCCATCACTGGGTCCTGTTGCTGGAGATACCATCACAACTGTACGAGTACCTCCACCATTGTCTCCTGTTGCTGGAGATCCCATCACAACCATGTGATCTCCTCCACAATTGGCTCCTGTTGCCGGAGATCCCATCACAACTGTACGAGCCCCTCCACCATTGGATCCTGTTGCAGCAGATCCCACCACAACCGTGTGATCAGCATTGGCTCTTGTTGCTAGAGATCCCAACACAAATGTGTGAGCTCCTACAGATTGGCTCCTGTTGCTGGAGATCCCATCACAACTGTGTGAACTCCTCCACCACTGGCTCCTGTTTCTGGAGATCCCATGACAACTGTGTGAGCTCTACCACCATTGGCTCTGTTGCTAGAGATCCCATCACAACTGTGTGATCTCCTCCACCATTGGCTCCTGTTGCTGCAAATCCCAACACAACTGTACGAGCTCCTCCATCACTGTCTCCTGCTGCTGGAGATCCCATGACAACTTTGTAAGCTACTCCACATTGGCTCCTGTTGCAGGACATACCATCACAACTGTACGAGCCTCTCCACCATTTGCTCCTGTTGCTGGAGATCCCACCACAACTGTGCGAACTCCTCCACCACTGGCTCCTGTTTCTGGAGATCCCATGACAACTGTGTGAGCTCTACCACCATTGGCTCTGTTGCTGGAGATCCCATCACAACTGTGTGATCTCCTCCACCATTGGCTCCTATTGCTGCAAATCCCAACACAACTGTACGAGCTCCTCCATCACTGTCTCCTGCTGCTGGAGATCCCATGACAACTTTGTAAGCTACTCCACATTGGCTCCTGTTGCAGGACATACCATCACAACTGTACGAGCCTCTCCACCATTTGCTCCTGTTGCTGGAGATCCCACCACAACTGTGTGAGCTCCTCCACCATTGGGTCCTTTTGCTGGAGACCCCATTACAACTGTGTGAGCTGCTCCACAATTGGCTCCTGTTGCTGGAGATCCCCTCACAACTGTGAGATCTCCCCCACCATTGGCTCCTGTTGCTAGAGATCCCATCACAACCGTGTGATCTCCCCCACCATTGGCTCCTCTTGCCAGAGATCCCATCACTACCGTGTGATCTCCTCCACCATTGGCTCATGTTGCTGGAGATCCCATCGCAACTGTGTGAGCTCCACCACCACTGGCACCTGTTGCTGGAGATCCTATCACAAATGTGTGAGGTCTTCCACCATTGGCCCCTGCTGCTGGAGATCCCATCACAACTGTGTGAGCTCCTCCACAAATGCACCTGTTGCTGGAGATCCCATCACAACTGCACCAGCTCCTCCACCATTGGCTCCTGTTGCTGGAGATCCCACGACAACTGTGTAGCTCGACCACCATTGGCTCCTGTTGCTGGCGATCCCATCACAACTGTGTGAGCTCCTCCACCATTGGCTCATATTGATGGAGATCCCTTGACAACAGCGCGAGCTCCTCCACCATTGGCTTCTGTTGCTGCAGATCCCATCACAATGTGTGAGCTCTTCCACCACTGACTCCTGTTGCTGAAGATCCCATCACTACCGTGTGATCTCCTCCACCACTGGGACCTGTTGCTGGAGATCCCATCACAACTGTGCGAGCTCCTCTACTGTTGGCTCCTGTTGCTGGAGATCCCATCACAACTGTGTGATCTCCCCCACCATTGGCTCCTGTTGCCGGGGTTCCCATCACTACCGTGTGATCTCCTCCACCATTGGCTCCTGTTGCTGGACATCCCATCACAACTGTGTGAGCTCCTCCACCATTGGTTCCTGTTGCTGGAGATCCCATCACAACTGTGTAAGCTACTCCACATTGGCTCCTGTTGCTGGAGATCCCATCAATGGTGTACGTGGTCCTCCACCGTTGGCACCTGTTGCTGGAGATTCCATCATAACCATGTGATCTCCTTCACCATTGGCTCATGTTGCAGGAGATACCATCACAACTGGTACAAACTCATCCACCATTGGCACCTGTTGCTGGAGATACTATCACAACTGTACGATTTCTTCCACCATTGGCTCCGGCTACTGGAGATCCCATCACAACTCTACGAGCTCATCCACCATTGGCTCCTGTTGCTGGAGACCCCATCACAACGGTATGAGCTCCCCCACCATTGGCTCCTGTTGCTGGAGACCCCATCACAACTGCGTGAGCGCTACCACCATTGGCTCCAGTGGCTGGTGATCCCATCATAACTGTACGAGCTCCTCCACCATTGGCTCCCGTTGATGGAGATCCCATCACAACTGTGCAAGCTCCTCCACTATAGGCTCTGGTTGTTGGAGATCCCATCACAACTGTACAAGCCCCTCCACCATTGGCTCCAGACGTTGCAGATCCCATCACAACTGCGTGAGCTCCTGCACCATTGGCTCCTGTTACTGGAGATCCCATCATAACCATGTGATCTCCTCCACCATTGGCTCCTGTTGCCGGAGATCCCATCACAACTGTATGAGCTCCTCCACTTGGATCCTGTTGCAGCAGATCCTACCACAACTGTGTGATCTCCTCCACCATTGGCTCTTGTTGCTAAAGATCCCTTCACAAATGTGTGAGCTCCTCCACCTTTGGCTCCTGTTGCTGTAGATCCCATCACAACCTTGGGAGCTCCTCCACGATTGGCTCCTGTTGCTAGAGATCCATTCACAACTGTGTGAGCTCCTCCACCACTGGCTCCTGTTGCTGTAGGTCCCATCACAACTGTACATGCTCCTCCACCATTGGCTCCTGTTGCTGGAGATCCTTTCACAAAGATGTGAGCGCTTCCACATTGGCTCCTTTTGCTGCTGATCCCATCACAATTGTACGAGCGACTCCACCATTGGATCCTGTTGCTGGAGATCCCAGCACAACAGCATGAGCTCCTCCACCATTGGCTCCTGTTCCTGGAGATCCCAGCACAAGTGTGTGAGCTCCTCCATTGGCTCCTGTTGCTGCAAATCCCAACACAACTGTACAAGCTCCTCCACCACTGTCTCCTGCTGCTGGAAATCCCATGACAACTTTGTAAGCTACTCCACATTGGCTCCTGTTGCTGGAGATACCATTACAACTGTACGAGCCTCTCCACCATTTGCTCCTGTTGGTAGAGATCCCATCACAACTGTATGAGGTCTCCACTACTGGCTCCTTTTGCTGGAGAACCCATTACAACTATGTGAGCTTCTCCACCATTTGCTCCTGTTGTTGGAGATGTCATCACAACTGTACGAGTTCCACCACCACTGGCACCTGTTGTTGGAGATCGCATCAAAACAGTGTGAGCTCCTCCACTGTTGACTCCTGACGCTGGAGATCACACAACAACTGTACAAGATCCTCCACCATTGGCTCCTGTTTCTAGAGATCCCATCACACTCATGTAAGCTCCTCCACCATTGTCTCGTGTTGCTGGAGATCCCTTCACAAATGTGTGAGCACTTCCACATTGGCACCTGTTGCTGGAGATCCCATCACAACTGTGGGTGGTCCTCCATCAATGGCTCCTGTTGCTGGAGATCCCATCAAAACTGTACGAGCTCCTCAACCAATGGCTCCTGTTCCTGGAAATCCCATCACAAGTGTGTGAGCTCCTCCACCATTGGCTCCTGTTGCTGGAGATCCTATCACAGCTGTATGAGGTCCCTGTTGAGCACCGTCCTCACGATTGTCACTTGTTGCTGGAGGTTTCATTACACACTGCAACAGGAGTTGGAAACTCCACACATCTTGTTTTTCTCAATGACTGGGGAATGTAGCACATCAATGAAAATGACAATGCTGAATTATTGCTGTCATCTTCAGTCAGTGGTGCCAAATCCATGATTCATGTCAGCCTCCTCCAGGGATCTCCTGTATACCAGTTGCCAGTCTTGAATCAATTTGATTCATTCCACATAGCTGAAGACATTGATTACTGCAAAAGCTGTGGACCCTGCCAATGCTCTGACAATAATATTGAAGACTTGTGTTCCAGAAGTAGATAGGTCCCAAGCCAAGCTGTTGTGTTATAGCTACTATCGTGGTTTTTCACAACGATATGAAAAACTGCCCAAGTATGTCCTGTGCACAAAAGCAAGACAAATCCGTCCAGTGAATTCCTGCTCCATCAGCCTACTCTTCAATCATTGGCAAAGTGATGGAAGCTGCCATCAACAATGTTTTCAAGCAATCCTGCAAAGAAATAACTTGAAGGGCTTTTGCCCGAAACGTCGATTTCACTGCTCCTTGGATGTTGCCTGAACTGCTGTGCTCTTCCAGCACCACTAATCCAGAATCTGGTTTCCAGCATGTGCAATCATTATTTTTACCTTGTCCAATGATGGTCAGTTTGGCCAATCGATGCCTGGCCTCATTACAACCTTGGTCCAAACATGAAGAAAAGAGCTGCCCTTGAAAATGGCTGCCTTTGACAGCAAAGTCGCATTTGACCAGGTGTGACATCACCGTGTCTTAGCAAAATTGGAGGCAATGGGAACCAAGGGAAAAATTGTTTGTTGGTTGGAGTCATGCCTGGCCCATAGAAAGATGGTTCATTTGTTGAAGGTTAATAACCTTAGCCTCATGACATTTGTACAAGAGTTACTCAGGTTAAAGCCCCAGGCTTAAGCATCTTCAGTTGATTCATCTATTACCTTCCCTCTGTTATAACATCAGAAGTGGAGAAGTTCACTGATGATTGTACAACGTTCATCACCATTCATAACTCTTCAGACATTGTTTCCTTATGTAGCAAGACTTGGATAACATTCAGTCCTAGACTGATAAGTGAAAACTACGATTCATGCCACACTGGGGCCAGGCAATGATGATCACCAACAAAAGAGATTCTTACAAGTATTCTACAAACACATTCAGGGCAACACAGTAACTAGTGAGAGAATAGGGCCTTAAAGATCAGCAAGGCCACCTATGTGTGGAACCGCAGAAGATGCAGGAGATATTAAATTAGCATTTTGGATTAGTGTATACTATGGAGAAGGACAAGGAAGATGGAGAATGTGGGGAAATAGATGGTGACAGAGGAGGGGATGCTAGATGTCCTAAAACATATAAAGATGGGACCCAACCAGATGTTGGAACTCTAGAACTCTATGGGAAGCTAGGGAAGTAATTGCTGGGCCTCTTGCTGAGATACTTGTATCATCGATAGTTACAGTTGAGGTGCTGGAAGACTGGAGGGTAGCTAATGTGGTGCCACGATTTATCAAACCTGGTAAGGACAAGCCAGGGAACTATAGACCGGTGAGCCTGACATCAGTGGTTGCCAAGGTGTTGGAGGGAATTCTGAGGGAGAAACTTTACATGTATTTGGAAAGGTAAAGACTGATTAGGGATAGTCAACATGGCTTTGTGCGTGGGAAATCATATCTCATCAACTTGATTGAGTATTTTGATGAAGTAACAAAGAGGATGATGAGGGCAGAGCGGTGTAGGTGATCTCTGTGGAGTTCAGTATGGTGTTCGAAAAGGTTCCTCAAAGTAGACTGGATGGTAAAATTAGATCACGTAGAATACAGGGATAACTCGCCTTTTGGATACAGAACTGGCTTGAAGGTAGAGGACAGATGGTGGTGGTGGAGGGCTGCCTTTCAGACTGGAGGCCTATATCCAGCAGTGTGCCACAAGGATTGGTACTGGGTCCACTGCTTTTCATCATTTACATACATGGTTTAAATGTGAACACAGAAGGAATAGTTCGTTAGTTTGCAGATGACACCAAAATTGGAGGTATAAAAGACAGTGAAGAAGGTTACCTCAGAGTACAATGGGATCTTGATCGGATGGGTCAATGGGCTGAGGAGTGGCAGATGGAGTTTAATTTAGATAAATATGAGATGTTGCATTTTGGAAAGGCAAATCTTAGTAGGACTTAGCCGGATGGGATCTATCCCAGGTTGCTGAGGGAGGCGAGAGAGGAAATTGCTGGGGCCCTGACATATCTTTGTGGCATCCTTAAATACAGGTGAGGTGCCGGAGGACTGGGAGGTTGCTCTTGTTGTCCTCTGTACAGAAAGTGTAGTAGTGATATTCCGGGTAACTACAGACCAATGAGCCTGACGTCAGTGGTGGGAAAGTTGTTGGAGAGGGTACTGAGGGATAGGATCTATCTATGTTTAGAAAAGAAAGGGCTTATCAGTGATAGGCAACATGATTTTGTGCAGGGGGAGATTGTGCCTTACCAACTTAATAGAGTTCTTCAAGGAAGTGACCAAGTTGATAGATGAACGAAGGGCTGTTGATGTCATATACATGGACTTTAGTGAGGCTTTAATAAGGTTCCCCATTGTAGACTGGTGGAGAAAGTGAAGTCACATGGTGTGCAGGGTGTTCTAGCTAGGTGGAAAAAGAACTGGTTGGGCAACAGGAGACAGAGAGTAGTAGTTGAAGGGAGTTTCTCGAAATGGAGAAAGGTGACCAGTGGTGTTCCACAGGGGTCAGTGTCGGGGCCACTGTTGTTTGTAATATACATAAACGATATGGAAGAGGGCACTGTTGGTATGATCAGCGAGTTTGCAGATGACACGAAGATTGGTGGAGTAGCAAAAAACATAAGGGACTGTCAAAGAATACAGGAGGATATAGATAGACTGGAGAGTTGGGCGGAAAAGTGGCAGATGGATTTCGATCCAGACAAATGTGAGGGAATTATACAATGAATGGAAGAGCCTTGGGAAGACTTGATGGGCAGAGAGATCTCGGAGTGCAGGTCTATTGTACCCTGAAGGTTGCTGCACAGGTGGATAGAGTGGTCAAGAAGGCATATAGTATGCTTGCCTTTATTGGACGAGGTTTCGAGTATAAGAACTGGCAAGTCATGTTAAAATTGTACACAACTTTGGTTTGGCCGCATTTAGAATACTGTGTACAGTTCTGGTCGCTACATTACCAAAAGGATGTGGTTGCTTTGGAGAGGGTGCAGAGAAGGTTTACAAGGATGTTGCCTGGTATGGAAGGTGTTAGCTATGAAGAGAGGTTGAGTAGGTTAGGTTTATTTTCATTAGAAAAAAGGAGATTGAGGGGGTACTTGATAGAGGTTTACAAAATCATGAAGGGTGTAAACGGGGTAGATACAGACAAGCTTTTTCCTAGGGTGAAGGATTCCATAATGACAGGTTACGCTTTCAAGGTGAGAGATGGAAAGTTTAAGGGGGATACACATAGCAAGTACTTCACACAGAGGGTGGTGGGCATTTGGAACATGTTGCCAGCAGAGGTGGTAGAGGCAGGCATGATAGATTCATTTAAGATGCACCTGGACAGATGCATGAGTAGGTGGGGAGCAGAGGGATACAGATGCTTAGGAATTGACTGACAGGTTTAGACAGTACATTTGGATTGGCTCACGCTTGGAGGGCCGAAGGGCCTGTTCCTAGGCAGTAAATGTTCTCTGTTCTTTGTTGTATTTAGTCTGTCAAGTCTCATCAGAATCTTGTATGTGACAATAAGGTTACCTCTGATTCTTCTAACTTCCACTAAGACAGGCCCAACCTATTCACGTTTCCTCATAAGACATTTTTTCCATACCTGATATCATCCTGGTCAACTTCTCTGGACTGCCTCTAATACCAGTATACCTATGCTTCGGTAACAGGGCCCAAAACTGTTCACCGTACTCAGTTGAAGCCTGACTGGTGCCTTACATGGTTCACTATTTCTTTTGTTTTATTTAATTGATTTTTCTCCAAAAATGACAGCAAAACTAGGTACAACCACAAGCAATAAACAACAGTAAACAAAACCTCCACCCTCCCTCTGGCACATACCACCCCAAAAATATAAAGAAAAAAATGACAAGCAACCATAATAAGTAAACACACATCCAATGCACACGGCACAATAAATTAAATCAATAATAGGATAACTGCATTAACAAAAGAAAAAGGAAAAAAAAGCAAAAACAAAATCACCACAATAGAAGATACTGCAGTCTGGAACTGTGAAAAAGACAATACCATTAGCATGAAAGAAAAGGGTTCCAAATGTTTTGTACATTTGTTAGAGCAGCCAGACAGGGATGAACCCTAAACACTCCTTCCCCTGATAATCTTTCTAATAATGTCCTGTACAGGGCAGAGGTGGACCTGTCAAAACATTGCAGTAAAGCGTGCATGTGCGTGCTATTTGGAGACTCAACCCCAAAAGGCAGCAGCAGTCTTACTGTTGGTGTCCAGTCCGACTGCCCCCGGGGTGGGTGCGGATGGGGTGGATGGAGTGGACGACGGGTGGGGTGGTTGGGGGTGTGGGTGGGTTGAGGCAGACAGGGTTTGAGGGGATTGGGTGGGGGCAGACAGGGTTAAGGGCGGGTGGGGGTGGGGGCTCGCTGTTGCCTAGTCCCCTGAACGGGCAGCAGACTCACAGATTCCAAGCTCCAGAGGTAATCAATTAACTGAATAATCAATTATCCAAATGAAATAGTGCCAGCCCACCTCGTTTGGATAATCAAGATTCCTCTGTAGTGGGCGTGATGTAGAATCTTACATTGAATAAAACAATGTTTTGCACAGGTAGAAGTTCTGCGCACCCTTTGTGAAACCTCATTCCACACATCCAGAATTACCTCTACAAGATCTGTCTCCCAGACAGCTTTAATAGAATCAAGAAACTCTAAGCATACTTTATGGATGTTTGAACAAATAGCTGAAATAGTCCCCTTTTATGAAGACAACAGTTCTAGAAAGTTAGGAGGTCATGTTGCGCTTGTACAGGACATTGGCAAGGCCAATGCTGAAATATGGCATACAATTCATATTGTCTCCTTCCTATCGGAAGAATGTTGTGAAACCTAAAAGGGTTCAGAAAAGATTTACAAGGATGTTTCTGGCATTGGAGAATTTGAGCTGTAGAAAGAGGCTGAATAGGCTGGAGCTGCTTCCCCTGGAGTATCTGAGGCTGAGGGAAGACTTTGTAGAGGTTTGTAAAATCATAAGGGGCATGGATAGGATAAACAGACAAGTTCTTTTCCCTGGGCTGAGGGCAAATGTTTTAGGCAAGAGGGGTAAGTTTCAGAAGGGACTGAAGTGGCAAAATGGGTTTTCACGCAGAGGGTGGTGCATGTATGGAATGAGCTGCCAAAGGAGGTGGTGTAGGCTGGTACAATTACAACATTTAAAAGGCACCTGCTTGGGTATATGAATAGGAAGGGTTTAGCCAGATATGGGCCAAGTGCTGGCAAATGGGGTCTAGATTAATTTCGGGTATCTGGTTGGTATGGATGAGCTTAACTGAAGGGTTTGTTTCCATGCTATACATTTCTCTGACTCTGTGACTATCTGACTCTGTATTTATCTCCCCTTGGCATTCAATGGCGTTAATAATGTTGACTTATGATTTGCTATTTACTCATCATATGTGAACTTCCATGGCTGGGCCAATAGTTATTCCCCACCTCTAATTGCCCATAAAAATGTGGTAGTGGGAAAAAGCCATTGGCTATCTACCTTATCTATGCCTCTCATAATTTTATAAATCCTTATTAGGTCACTCCTCAGTGCCTTATGCTCCAGGGAAAGATGTCCCAGACTATCCAACCTTTCCTTATAATCTAAACAATCCAGTCCAGGTAACATCCTAGTAAATCTTTTCTGCACTCTTTCTATTTTAATAATACCTTTTCTCTAGTAGGGTGATCAGAACTGCATGCAGTTTTCCAAATGTGGCCTCTCCAATGTCTTTTACAGCTGCAACAGGATGTCTGAACTCCTATACTCAAATGCTCTGACCAATGAAAGCAAGCATGCTGAAAGCCTTCTTCATACCCTGTCTACCTGGGACTCCACTTTCAAGGAGCTATGAACCTGTACCCCTAGATCTCTTTGTTTTGTAACACACCCTAGGGCCCAACCAGTGTAAGTCCTGCCCTGGTTTGACCGACCAAAATGCAACACCTTGCATTTATTTAAATTAAACTCCATCTGCCATTCATCAGCCCACTGGGCCCAGTTGATCATTGTCTCACTGCATTCTCAGCTAACCTTCTTCACTGTCCACTATACCACCAATCTTGGTGTCATCCACAAACTTATTTAACGTACCTCCTAAATTCTCATCCAAATCATTTATATAAATGATGAAGAACAGTGGATGCAACAACGATCCTTGTGGCACACCGCTGGTCACAAGCCTCCAGTCTGAAAAATAACCTTCTACCACCAGCCTCTGTCTCCTACCATCAAGCCAATATTGTTGGTACACACCGACGATGCTGTTACAGAGTGAGTCCAGGATCTTGACTCAGCATCAGTGAAGGAACAACTATATGTTTTCAATCCAGGATGATGGCTGGCTTGGTCACGAATTATTGTTTTAAAAAATTAGTTTAAAAAAATTTCCCAGCATAGGATATGTATCTACACAATATACAGCAAAGTCTTATTTTAAGTTGAATACTTGAGTCTAAAGCATTATGACTGTGCTACAAAGTCGGCTTTTTTCAAAGTTTGCTGAATACACATTCTATATTTTCTTGGCTGCAGTCAGTGTCAAAAATATTAAACGCTGTAACAGGAAATCCTGAATTAATTGTCGAAGGTGGCTACACTTCAGACTTTAATCAACTTTCAATTTTCTTGTTTTAAACTAAAACATGCTGGAATATTCATGAAGCTACATTACTGTCTAATATTTCTTGCAAATGTAGTAAATAAAGGACAAAGGAGAGGAATAAAGAGATTTGTGTGCTCACTCACATGTGTTGATAAAATTGTTCTTTTTTCCCTCGATGTTTCTGCGTTTCCAGTTTGACCCTATTACAATACAAAAGTATAAAGGTAATTTTTTGACTTTAATGCTCCTGATATGGAGGATGTAATTATCCTCTCCCTGCAGTTTATGAGAAGAACAATAATTGGGTGAGCTAGCCTGGAGAGATGCTCAGTCCTTACTTATCAACTCATCAATCAAGTGCTGGGCAAAAATGCCCATGGGCAACCTCCTCAATTTACCAGCATTTAGGCCCCTCAAATTGTCATTTAACAGCCCCCTCAGTGATTTAGAGTCATACAGAATGGAAAAATTTGGTCCAAATCATCCCATTTGCCTGCATTTAGCCCATATCCCTCTGAACTATTTATGTTCCTGTCCAAATGTTTTTAAAAGTTGTAATTGTACTTGCCTCTAGTCGTTCATTCCGCACACGTACCACCCTCTTAGTGAAAATGTTGCCCCTCAGACCCCTTTTAAATCTTTCCCCTCTCACTTTAAATATATGGCCTCTAGTTTTGGATTCCCCTATCTGGGGAAAAGACGTTGACTATTCACTCATTCCAAGCCTCTCATGATTTTATAAACCTACATAATGTCACCCTCTCAGCCTCCTGCACTCCACAGAAAAATATCCCAGCCTATCCATCCTTTCCTTATAACTCAAACCCTCCAGTCGCAGTAACATCTTTGTAAATCTCTTCTGCACCCTTTTCAGTTGAATAACATCTTTCCTATAGCAGTACGACCAGAATCATATGCAGAAGTCCAAAAGTGGCCTCACCAATGTCCTGTACAAATACAATATGGTGTTCCACTCCATAGCTAATGCTCTGCCCAGTGAAGGCACTGTTATAACATAAAGCAATTCAGTAGCTAGTCTGTGCGCAGAAAGGCTCCACAAACATAATGGGATACATGTTTGAATAGTCTGTTTTGCTGACATCAGGTAAGGGATAAATGATGGCTGCATCTCTGGGCAAATCTATCTCCAGGTAGTGTCACAGGATTATTCCCATCCACATGAGTGAAGTCACTTGTTTCAGTGTCTCACCTAAAGATAGAGTGTGGCATGCTCTCTGTACTACACAGTAAAATAAGTCAAAACTCCAGTTGGTCACTAATAATCGTCAGAATGGAAAAAAAAACAGGAAAACCTTATTAAGATTCTATGTCTTCACATCTCTGTCAATACTTTTTAATTTATTGCTAATTGATCTATTTTAAACTAGTGGCACATTTTGAATGTGCCTTAGACTGACTTAGTTAGATCTTACTTTAGCTATGGAAAACTAATGTGTCTGAACAATTTTGTAACTGCTGAGATATGGGTAAGATAAATGTAAAGTTGCATTAAGTCATATATTATTACTGTGCCTTGCTCAGTAATTAGCATTTTTGCTTTCTCTAGAACATTTTTATGCAACATTGCAGAGTTAGGCAACAAGCTCCACTATATAAGTTATGGAAACCCATACAATTGGTTGTCTGAAGGTGCATCACATTCAAGCACTAAATACGATGCCCTATTTAGTAGTGAAATAATATATTGAATAAAGTGCTGTAAATTGCTATAAATTAAACACACCATTGATGTTTATACTGACAGTTTTCCATTTAACCTGGAGCTGGTTGACAAACAACAGGGAAACCATCTTTTTCTCAAATACAGAAAATTTTTGTTGTAATTCTACAACATCTGTACAAAATGTGTTGCCCTTTTCATGCACGTAATTGAATACCTATCTCATTAAAGCCCTTACATCACCCTGTCACTCTTTAAATACTTCTCTGTATTGTTCTTCCTCACACATTTAAACAATTAGACATTTTACTTGACTGCTGAATTGTTAAAGTGATTCAATGAGATAGCAATACATTAACATGCAATAACTGCACGTGTTCTTAGGTGAATTTACTTGTTATAAGTACACTATAACTGAGTTCTATAGATTATTAATTGAAAGTGCTTTTATTCATCTGATAAATTAATCCTCTGGCACAGAACTAAGTTCCACTATTGAAATATTTGATAAATTATTCTTTGCTTAATAATTGCTAAAACCAAATAGGATAATGTTCCTCTTTAATGAATGTAATTAATAACCTGTTAACAAAATTGCATTTAGTAATTGCAAGTTAGATTCCCACAACTTTTGGTAGCAGCTCATTAATTACAGAATATACCAGGAATTCTCCTGTTTTTCATTACTGAGGAACTTCATCAGATTAAATTACAGAGCAGAGGATTGCCATATGTGTAATGTGTAATGTAATCCAATAAACATCTTTGAAAGATTGAAGAAGACATGCAGTTGAAGCATGATATGAATACTGAACAACAATTTCCATTGTAATTAATGGCCTGAATTTTGCAGTTAGCGATGAAGTGATTGCACACAATGCTGACCTCAAAGAAAGCTGCCTGCTAAGACCTAACAATCTGTTTGTCGAGGATTTCACAATGTCCAGTTAATTTTTAGAAATTATATTCCTGTGTTGTGATCATCTCTGGCTTGGCAAGCATTTTTAATTTCCCTTGAGAAAGTATCGATGGGCTGCCTTCTTGAATTGCTGCAGTCTGTGGGCAGTCAGGGCATTGGTCATTATATGCATCCTCCTGTTAGTAACAGAGTTCCAGGTTTTTGACCCAGCAGAAGTCAAGGAACCATGATATAGTTTCAATGGTGTGTGGTTTGGAGGCAGATCTCAGGTGATGGTGTTCTGTCATATCTGCTGTCTTTCCCCTTATAGGCGGTAGTGGGTTATGGGTTTGGCAGGTGATTTTGAAGGATCTTGGGTGAGTTAATAGAGTGCATCTTGTAGATGACACACAGCAGTGGTGAAGGAAATGGATGTCAAATATGTTGCATGAAGTGCCAATCAAATTTTTCCTGATAGTGATGATTTCGTTGACTATTTTGCTAATTCTGCTTTTCTTGAGTTTTTGTACTGTTTATTTTTGTCACAGTATTATTCCATCACTTGCAAGTTCCTCTCATCTTCAGTTGGAACACTATTTCATTCCCTTATTATTGCTGTGCCAAAATCTTGGAGTTCCCTTCCTCAGAACTCCATCAGTGTACCTGCAACAGTTCAAGAGGGTAGCTCATTACCACCTTCCCCAGGATAACTAGAGGAAAAATTATTGATTTAGCCAGTGATATGCAAACTCATCAAACAAACAATTCAAATCTTGATCTCAATGGATTTCCCAATCAGAATTTCCCTATTTGATTTGCTTAGAAGATGAGAGGAAAATGTAAGAGATGTCAGGTAAATCAAACTTCTTCATTCTTTCTCTTTACAACTATGTGTAGCTGTGATCCTGAATTCGCTGTAACAAATTGGATTCAAGCAATTCTATTGAAAGGTTGACGTCTTAAATTAGAATTTATTTTATCTTGTCTGTGTGTGTCAAAACTTCTCAATACCTCACACTATGAGTGAAATTTTGAATTCATGGCCAGCTGAGAAAGAAGTGTGTTTGGATTGAAGTCATTAACTTCACACCACCATGTCCTATCGCCATTTTCTCATTGTGGCTAGGTTAAAATCTCAGATGATTGAAGTATCACAGCAGATATACACCTACAGTTCAAGAAGGTGGCTCCCATGACTATCTCAGGTGTAAAGATGGAAGGATAATAATTGTTTGGCTTTCTGTGGTGTCCACATTCCATGAATGGATAAACGCATCATAAAAATCTGCTTTTATTTTAGATTTCCAGTGTTTGCTGTTTTCTGTTTTTTGTTCACATGTTGATGACAGTCAGTTTAAAGCTCACCGTTATGCAACCTTCACACAGATTACCTAAGCTGCTGATCTTTATTGAGGTGGGATCATGAGATGTGTTTTTGTTTCTGAGCTGCACCCTACATTTGGAATGCCACACATAGTGTAAACTGAGTGAATGTGAAGAACTAGAAGCTAACTTACAATTTACAGTAACTTCAAGTTTTATGAGTGGTTCATTAGATGGTTCATTTAAATTAATCCCTGAACCCCAGAATCTTAAATTTCCCTCAAAAATACTAAAATCAGACAATTTGTTTATCGCTAAAGATATCCTATCACTGTCATGACCCAGGTTAATTTCCCTTTCATTGTGACATTTCACCAGCTCTTTCTACATCTGTTTTCTGTCTCTCAAGCACTTACCTTACAGTCACCAATATCTGGACACCAGATGAATAATTGCTTGGCAGCTAGTTATCCTCAGTTCTGTTGATATCACAAAAATAATGTTCAATTACTAATAATATTCTTCAAAGTTGTTGTGACAGTAGACATCTAGCATTTTCTTCTTCAGAGATAACTAGGTTATGGTTATAGCTTCTGACTCCATTCTGGAAATTCATGTTGAACTTTGAAATCATGCCTCTTCCAATACTATTGACCAATATGATCACTCAAAAAATAATTTTGTTTTGTTTTGGTTTAAGTAAATAAACTCAGACCATCGAAGTTTCCATCCTGCAGTCATGATTTGATATACATGGTCACCTTTCCTGTCTTGTCTCTGGCATCTTTCATAAGCTTCTTAAACTGTAGTCAACTTTGACCTGCAGTGCACTTCTTCTAACATGGGAAGCTTTAATGAAGTTTCTTAGAGAGAAGGTGCTGAAGAATCAAGCAATGTTGTATTTCTCAAAAAAACCCCAAAAAACAAAGAACTGTGGGGGTGCTGGAAATCTGAAATAAAAACAGAAATAACTGGAGAAACTCAGCAGGTCTGGCAACATCTATGGAAGCAAAGTCAATGTTTTGGTCCAGTGACTATTTTGCAAAGACATAATCTCTACCATCACCATTGATTGTTAGTCTGTAGGTCAACAATACCCTTGAAAAGCTAATTTACAGATTTCAGGGAAACTTGCTACATAGTTAGGAAGAAATAAGCTGGGGCTATTTTCCATGGAGTGTCAGAGGCTGAGGGGTGACCTTACAGAGATTTACTAGATCATGAGGGTAGAATAGTCCAAAATTAGAGGATAAAAACTTTATGTAAGAGGAGAAAAATTTAAAAGGAACCTGAGGGGTAACTTTTTCACACAGAGGGTGGTCCATGTATGGAATGAGCTGCCAAAGGAAATGGTGAGGCGGGCACAATTAAACATTTAAAAGGCATCTGGATGGGTATTTGAATAGGAAGGGTTTAGAGGGATATAGGCAAAATGCTGACAAATTGGACCGGGTCAAATTAAGATGTCTGGTTGGTGTGGATGAGGTGGACTGAAGTGTCTGTTTTCATTCTGTATGACTCTATGACTCTACACATATTCAGATCTTGGAATTTTGTAAAGGTTTCATTAACCTTGGGATTAGAGAGAATTAACTTGGTCTTTTAGAATGTGATGAGTTTGTTGATTTATAATGTTGTTGATTGTTTTAGAAATGTGTGAATCTTCTCAGGTGCTGTGCTGGATTCTGTCACAGCTGTCAAAATGTGAGCAAAGCTTTCAGAGCATATTTTAGACCAGTCAAGATAGATTCTTGATCTACAAGGTGATCAATTGGTATGTGTGTAGACAGAAAAGTTCACAATCAGATTAGCCACGATCTTACCAGGACTGTGATGAATGTTTCCCACTTACCTGGATAGGTGCTGTTCTAACAACACTCAGAAAGGTTGACACCACCCAGGACAAAGCAGCCCACTTGATAGCCATCACATGCACAAGCATGCACTCCCTCAACCACCAACACTCAGCAGCTGCAGTTTGTACCAATTCCAAGAAGGACTGCAGAAATTCAACAAAGTCAGCACCTACTAATCCAATGACTTCTTCCATCTAGAAAGACAAGGGCAGCAGGTACATGGGAACGCTACCACCTACAAGTTTCGTCCAAGCCACTCACCATTCTGTCTTGGAAATAACTTGCTGTTCTTTTGCTGTTGTGGTCAAAATCCTGGACCTCCCTAACAGCATTGTGGGTCAACCCACAGCACGTAGGTTGCAGTGGTTTAAGAATTTAGCTCACCACCACCTCTTCAAGGACAACTAGGGACGAGCAATAAAATGTTGGCCCTCCAGCAAAGTCCATATCCCGTTAGTGAATAAAAAGAAAATGGGGGAGCAGGCTTGACAGGCTGAATGGTCTACTCTTGCTTCTAATTTGTATGTTCAAATGCTGTTTGATGTGGATGACCTCTGAGCCTCCTCAGTTAAAGCTATTAATTTTTTAAAATCATTTTTCAGTTACAAAGTATTATCTAGGCAAGGAAAAGCCACATGAAAGAGCTGCATAATTGTAATAAGGTTAAGTGAATGCAATGCGACACAGCAATGAATGTTACTAAGTCTCCTTTTCATCTGGCATTGTATGGTTCTTATTGACTTTAAGTATTACATTCATTCTTATTAAAATGATTTTGTCAAGTAGTATTGTATCCAAAATTTTGCAGATAAATCACAGTATTTTGTTTATTTGTAACTGTGTCATTCCTGTGAGTAATTACAATTAATCTGTTTCATTATCAATCCTAAGAAAACATGAACTTTCTTACAACAAAGCGTGAATTGTCTTTTAGCGAAACTGGATACCATGAATAGCAATTTATTCTTGCGTGGTACAACACTAGCACAGTGTTAAATAAATTTACATAAATTAATTGTCACAGTTGGCTGAAAATCATACCCTAATTTTCAATTTAATCCCATGTTATAAATTATATTCCATTGTAGTCAGTTATTCATAGTAGAAATGAAAATCAATAATGATGCAATATTAAGATATTTAGACAAATAAGGAAGGAGAAGATAGATAGTTTCAGTATAATACCCTTTACAATATAGAATGATTAAAGTAGCCTCACATTTCCAAAGCGTGTTGTCAAATCCTATACATCTTTGATTATTCATCTTCTCTATAAAAAACATGAATACAAAAACAGCTGTAGTTTTAACGTTATGTTTGAAAACTTAATTTTAATAGTAGTAATGGATAGAGATGTATTTACAACTCTTTTGGTTAACATATCTCATTTGATTTCACAGTTGATATTCTCACATTCATTTTGGACATTCAAAGTGTGCTAAAGCACTGTCCAATCAAAATATTGAATATTTAATTGTTAGTTGTAACGTTATAAAACTGAGTAGATCCGAGTGTGGGTATCAGATATGGACTTGAATGATCACATTGTCAGTTTCTTTTCCAGTTCTTAAAAAAGCAATCCATCTATACTTCTGTACACTTACTAATCAAATAGTATCAGTGGAGAGCATCAATCAAGCATAGTTAAGACAACAAAGCATCAGATCAGATGACAAGGAAGACACAGCCACCATCAGTATTTCTTCCCACTAGTGTGAACTGAATTGATTAAATATTTGGCTATTGGTTAATAGTAATTTTACTCAAGCAAATTCTTCTCACCTTGTGTCTGTACACACTGTGTCCCAGCTGCTTCAAATGCCCTCATGTCAACAGTCATTTGTGGAAGTATATATAAAAAGACATTTGTCATCACACCTGGCACAAAGTTGTGGTTGTTGGAGATCAGTTACCTCAGTTCCAAGCGCATCACCACAGCACTTCCTCAGGGTAATGCCCTAGGCCCAACAATCTTCAGCTGAATCATCAATAACTTTTGATCATAAAGTCAGAAGTGGAAGTATTTGTTGATGACTGTATGATGCTCATTTGTGACTGCTGAGTTACTAAAGCAGTCCACGTCCATATGTAGCAGGACCTGGACAACATCCAGGCTTGGGCTGAAAAGTGGCAAGTAACATTCATGTCACACTACAAAACAGTCAATGGTCATGTCCAACAATAAAGAATTTAGCTATTGTTCCTTGAAGTACCATCTCTAAATCTCCCACTATCTACATTCTCAGAGTTGCCATTAACCAAAAACTCAACTGGGACAATCATGTAAGCACTTTGGCTCCAAGAGCAGGTCAATGCAGGGTGTACTTTATCTGTTGGCTCCCTAGTGCCTACCCATGGCATGTCAGAAGTATTATAGAATACTCTCCACTTATCTAGATGAGTTCAGCCCCAACAACACTCAAGAAGATCATTTGGATGGTAATGTCAAAGGAGGTTTCATGAGTTACTGCAATGAATTTTGTAGAAGGCATACACTGTTGTCATTGTCAAGGGTGGTCAGAAGAGTGCATGCTAAAAGTAGTGGATGGGGTGTTAATCGAAACCTCCTTTGACATTACCATCCAAACCTATGTGTTTACTATCTAGAAGGACAAAGGCAGCAGATGCATGGATCACCATCACCTGCAAGTTTCTCTCCAGGCCACAAACCATTCTGACCTGGGACTGTGTTACTGTTCCCTCACTGCCACTGAACCAAAATCTTGGAACTCTCTTACATCCAACATTAGGTCTCTCTACACTTGAAGAACTGCAGTAGTTCAAGAATGGAGCTTTGCCGGCATAATTAGAAATGGGCATTAAATGCTAGTCTAACCAACAATACTCTCAACCCATGAGTGAATATATAAAACATATGTATTTGTTACAGTGTGTGATTCTAGGATTTGACTGGACAGGCAATTGATTCTCTGTGCAATCTTTTAAAATAGAATTGGAAGTAAGGCTATGGATTATTAAAAGTAATGTAGCACAACAGTATAATTATGTCATTAAATGTTCCAATCACAGAATTTGCATTATGTTTGTTTTGAAAAAAATGATCCACAATGCTAATGTTTATGATGAATGAATTTTTTCTATCATTCAAAAGGAAACCAATAATCCCCATCCACAATTACTTTCAAACAATGCTAAAAGGTTGAAGAATTTTTCTTGCACTCATCAAGACATGGGCTCAGGAAATCAAACTTAGAAAAGGAATCAAAATCAGAAATTGCTGGAAAAACTCAGCAGGTCTGGCAGCATCTGTAGAGAGAAAGCAGATGAACATTTCAATTACAATGACGTTTCTTCAGAACAAAAAGGAAAAACAATTTATGCATCATGAAAAGAGAGTGTTAATAGGTTGGAACCTGGTTGGTGTAGAGATACTACCGGAGCTGTAATTTGTCAATATTTGTTAGCTCATTAAAATGAGGCCAGGCCAGGCCACATAGCAAAATAGGAACATAGGAATTAGGAGTAGGAGTAGGTAATTCAGCCCTTCGAGCCTGCTGCGCCATTTAACATGATCATGGGTGCTTTTATCCTGGTTGCAACTCCACATTCTTGCCTGCTTCCATTAGCCCTTTATCCCACTTTTCATCAGAAACATCTATATCTTTCTTGAGTCTGTTGATTGATTCTGCCTCCACTGCACTCTGAGGCAGTGAGTTCCACAGATTTAGAAGCCTCTCAATGAAATAGTTTCTCCTCATCTCATGTTTTGAACCTACCTCCTCTCACTCTATATCTATTCCCTCTTGTTCGAGACTGTCCCACATGGGGGAATATCTGTTCCACGTCCACCTTATCAATCCCCCTTTAGTATTTTATATACCTCAATCAGATTTCCCCTCATTCTTCTTGAACTCCAGCAAGTACAAGCCCAAGTTATTTAACTGCTCCTCATAGGACAACCCTTTCATCCCAGAAATCAACCTTGTGAACCTCCTTTGAATTGCCTCCAGTGCCCATATATCCTAAACCAAAAAAGAGAAAATGCTGGAAAATCTCAGCAAGTCTTGCAGCATCTGTAAGGAGAGAAAAGAGGTAACATTTTGAGTTTAATTGACCCTTTGTCAAAGCTTTGTTAAAGGGTCAATTAGACTCGAAACATCACCTCTTTTCTCTCCTTACAGATGCTGCAAGACTTGCTGAGATTTTCCAGCATTTTCTCTTTTTTGGTTTCAGATTCCAGCATCTGCAGCAATTTGCTTTTACCCATATATCCTAAGTAAGGGGACCAGAACTAGGACACAATGTTCTAGGTATGGACTCACCAACATCTTATATAATTGTAACAATACTTTTTTACTTTTATAATCTAGTCCTTTTGCAATGAATGCCAAGATTCCATTTGCCCTTCTTATTATATGCTACACCTCCATACCCATTTTCTGCTATTCGTGCATAGAGACACCCAGATCCCTCTGCACTGATGCACTTTGAATCTGCTTCCCATTTAAATAATAATTAGTCCTTTTCTTTTTCGGACAAAATGGACAGCCTCGCATTTATCCACTTTGAACTCCATCCGCTACGTCTATCAATATCAATCTGCAAAATATCTTCTCATCATTGCTTACTTTCCCACTTATTTTAGTACCATTGCAAACTTTGCTATGTTATACTCTGGCCCTGCTTTCTAGATCATTTATATAGAGTATAAATAACTGAGGTTGGACAACTGAACTCTGCAGCACTAGTTACAGTTCACCATTCAGAAAAGAACCCATTTATTCCAACCCACAGATTTCTGTCAGTCAGCCAATCCTCTCTCCAAGCCAATACTTTCTCCTTAGCCTCCTGTAATCTAACCTTCTGGATCAGTCCTTCATGTGGTACCTAGTCAAATACCTTCTGGAGGTCTAGATATACCACATCCAATAGATACCCATGATCCACTTCACTGGTTATATTCTCAAAAAACTGTAGCAAATTTGTCACGCAAAATTTACCCTTCATGCAACCGTGCTGACGTTTCCAAATGCTCCTCCTTTATGACTGACTCCAGCAACTACCCCCCTATAGAGGTCAAACTGATTGGTCTATAGTTGCCCACTTTTTGCCTCACTCCTTTTTTGAATAAGGGAGTCACATCTTCTCAAGCTGTGTAAATTATTGCTCTCTTCTTACGTTTGCATTCTTCTATTACAATCTTATTGCTTGCAAAATGAAAAGGTTCAATTTTGTGTCTCTTTTTAGCAATATTTGAAGCCAGTACTATGAAGGAAATAATTATTTCTCACTCTGTAACAACAAATGATTTTCACTTTCTTACACAGAAACAAATACTTTGTACGAGGAAAATAATCAAAATGTTTAGACTGAATACTGTAGAATTTTCAAAGAAAGTGTGCAATGGAAGCAAAAACAGAAATTGCTGGAAAATCTCAGCAGGTCTGTCAACATCTGTGGCGAGAAATCAAAGTTAATGTTTCCGGTTGAGTGGACCTTCTCCAGAACCTTCACCCAAAATGTTAACTCTGATTTCTCTCCACAGATGCTGCCAGACCTGCTGAACTTTTCCAGCAATTTCTGTTTTTGTTTCTGATATACAGCATCTGCAGTTCTTTCGGTTTTTATTTATGTACAATAGAAGGGCCACTCTTTTACATTGCTCTGGAGAATGCTTTGTAGCAAGGGACTATTGTGAAGCTTCTTCCATGTCAGAATATGAGGCAGCACTGATTAAGACCACAAACTAATAGGGCTAATGGTTTACCTCAGTGCAGACTGGCTATGCCCCACACTGTCACTGAATTGTGTCATTTACATTATATTGCGGTGGATTGCAAGACACAAAGGACAGCAAAGAAATTGTTAAGTACTTTTTACTTATTTCTTTCATCTGTTGCTCATCCCTAATTGCCCTTGAACTGTTTGGCTTTCTAGGACATTTCAGAAGGCAGTTAAGAGTCAGCCACATTTCTCTGGATTTGGAGTCACCTGTAAGTCAGTCCAGGTAAGGAGGACAGATTTCCTTTCTTAAAGAACAGTCATACAAGTTAACTCAAACATACATAACCATTTGCCTTCCATTATAGAGGTGGAATCGATCTTCCATTGTGGCTGTGCATATTCCACACAGTAACTGATACCTGCCATTGCAGAATTGGGCAGACAGTCTGAAACATCAGTCTGTTGACAGCATGAGAAGTGGTGACCAGAAGCATGTTTAAATGAGCCATTGAAAGCAGTGCTTTTCCCAAACACTCTATAAGAACTTTAATAAACATATGGTCTGAAGTAATCAAATTGACAAGGGTCGACTGGAAAGAGAGATCGTAGACCACGTTAGAAATTGATTGTTGGAGCAATCTTTTGCAGAACCAACAAAGTTATTGAAGTGTGATAGAGAGTAGGCAGGAGGGGAGAGTTGAAACCAAGATAAGATCAGAAAATTTTGTTTTAAATGGTGGAGAAGGCTCAAGGTGTTGAATTCAATTAGCAGACAGTGAGATCTGCAGATGCTGGAGATCAGAGTTGAGAGTGTGTTACTAGAAAAGCACAGACAGGTCAGGCAGTATCCGAGGAGCAGGAAAATCGATGTATCAGACCATAGCCCTTCTTCAGGAATTCTGCTGTGCTTTTCCAGCAACAGACTCTCAACTCAAGGTTTTGAATTGTCTACTCATGTTCTTAAATCTTATGTTCTTTATTTTACTGCAGTGCTGCTGAAGTATGGATACCAGAGGTGGCATTCTGAAGTGAAGGGGCAAATGCAGCTTTCCATTGCAAAACAGGCGCTGGTGGAAACTTCCTTACTGCTATTAATAAATGTCCCCGGGTGGAGATGTAAGCTTTGGATGCAAACACCATATTTCAAATAATGTACTTAGCATGTGATGTCCCATTGTGAATTAAAGCAGCCAGTAAAGAAACAGGCAGATTTATTATTTGTTCTACAAACTTAATAGGTTAGGTGACAGCTGTGGGGAAAGAAAGAGTTAACAGCTCAATTCTCCTGACTGATGGTAATGACAAGCATATTGCCACTGCCTTTGTAAATTCAGCCAGACTCAACACCACTGCATATTTCTTCTGGCTCCTTTGATCCAGTCCATCACAGAAGTTCAGAGTGTCTTGCAGGGAACGCCACTGAAATAAAGCAGAGTTGGGGCAAGACAGGACTCTGCTCCTTTTAATTGCTCCAGCAGTTTACATTTGAAGTTGCAATCTTTGAAAGTTAACAAATGGTTAAGTAGACGGGTGAGTGAATATGTAGGTGAATGAATGAATATATAAAGTGCAGGAGAAATTGAATGCTAAAGAATTAGTCTTCCATGGCCAAAGAGACTGGTGATGTGGTCAAGAGGGAAGAAAATCTGCCAAACTCACTTGCTCTGACCTAAATGGGACTCCTGACCCACAGTAATGTGGTTGATACCCTGCTGCTCTCTGAAATGGCCCGGCAAGCCAATCAGTTCAAACAGCAACTAGGGACGGGCAATGATTAGATTACTTACAGTGTGGAAACAGGCCCTTCAGCCCAACAAGTCCACACCGATCCTCCGAAACGCATCCACCCAGACCCATTCCCCTACATTTACCCCTTCGCCTAACACTACGGACAATTTAGCATGGCCAATTCACCTAACCTGCACATTTTTGGATTGTGGGAGGAAACCAGAGCACCCGGAGGAAACCCACGCAGACACAAGGAGAACGTGCAAACTCCACACAGACAGTCGCCTGAGGCAAGAATTGAACCCGGGTCTCTGGCGCTGTGAGGCAGCAGTGCTAACCACTGAGCCATCGTGCCGCCCACAAAAATGAGTACTGACCCAACCAGCAATGATGCCATCCCATGAACAAATGAAAGAAAAATACTCCTCTATATAATGGGGCATGGAAAATCCTGAGGCCAATGGAATGCATGGATCTGAAGCTTTAACAAAGCAGACTTTCTCCAATGTATGGAGCTAAGGCAGACAGATATAGGAGGAGATTGTTAGTGTGGTAGGATTAATGGAACAATGTCGATCAAAACCCACCCCACAAGCATTACCCAAGATAGGCAGCATTGCATATAGGAACATGTTGGCAAACACTCACAGTTCAGGTTGAGAGCACAATGGTCTTTTGCAGCCTAGGATGTCTCTGAGTATTGTGATCTGCAGGCGACACTTCAATTCCCATGTGACCACTTCTGTTTCAATGTGTAATGACCACTGGCACGGTCTTTGACCTTTCTGAATTGTCCCCCAGGACTAACTGTGGCTCAAGAAGGTCAGGCCCGAAACGTCGATTTTCCTGCTCCTTGGTTGCTGCCTGACCTGCTGTGCTTTTCCAGCACCACTCTGATCTAAACTCTAGTTTCCCGTATCTGCAGTACTCACTTTTGCCTAATTGTGGCTCAACCCCCTTGGAAGGGCAGCCTTGCCTGATGAGCAACTGGACCATTGACTGACCTCTGTGCAGGTCCCTGAATGGCTTATTGTAAATCTCCGAGCTGGTTGAACTGGACCTGGAGGACTGACCAGGGCCCACTCTTCAAAGAGTAGTGATACCAAACTGCTGGCCTGACTGCCCCAAGCATCTGGCTATCTATATTCTTGCTCTGAGATCAGATGCTATACTGTGCCAGGACCCTCTACTGACAACAGTCAATAGACCACTGGACTTGACTAGTCCTCCCTAGATTCTATTTAGCTAATTGGCCCACTCTATGTGTTTGCTGTGTAAGTTGCTGGCACATGCACTAGGTATGAAATAAAGGTAAAGTAATTGACTGCAGATTACAAATTACAATATTTTCAAGTTGCACACAGTGATTTGACCCACTCATCAGTTTTCCTCATCAACAGCTAAAACATAATTTTGATTCTCTCTTCATCCTTTTGATTAAAAAAAGTGTAATATTGCTTCACCCAGTGTGATGGAATCTGACAATTGAATCAACCTTTTATTGAGTACAGAATCTGAGTTGGTGACAGCATTGACCACATTGCAAAACGTTGCTGCGTAAAGTCATTCAGTAATGATATTTATTTGGGATTTCAACTTTATGAATAATTATTTTTTTCAAAGTTTGTGAAATCCTCATTATGGTCAACAAGAACAATCAACAGAAACTCACATTTAAAAAGTCCCTTTAGCAGAGTTAAACATCATGAGGCACTTGCCATTAAAACAAAACTTGGCACACAACTAAGGGAATATTAGGGCAATTATCAATCAAAAAGGTAAGTATTCAGGAGCATCTTAGAGAGGAAAAGAGATTGGAAAGAGTAGAAAGGTTTGCAGAAGGAATTCCAAAGCTTAGAAATTTGAGAACGGAAAGCACAGCCAATGTTGATGGAGCAATTAAAATTGAGATTGCCAGAGGACAGTGTTGGAGAAGCATAGATATTTCAGAGCATTATTAGATCGGAGGGGGTTGGCAGAGATAGATTGACTGAATCATGCTAATTAACAGCGTTGAAAACAAGAATGAGAGTTTTTAAATCATGTTCTTGGACTCAGATGTAATGTGGTTTTGTGACCCCGAAGGGGCTGAATCTTATATTTCTTGGCTAAGTTTCTTTTGTATTCACTTGTTGGACATGAGTGTTGCTAGCTGGGCCAGAATTTATTGTCCATCTTTAGTTGCCTTTGAGAAGATGATAGTGAGCTGCCTTTTTAATCCGCTGCTGTCCACGTCCTGTAAGTTGACCCACAATGCCGTTACGGAGGGAATTTCAGGATTTTGCACCCAACAGCATTGATGGAACAGCAATGTTTGATGAATGAGACTCCAGGAATTCTTCCAAGATGTCAGCAGTGATCCCCATGAGCCAATTGACAAACCAGAAGAGTCATTAGTGAGATCCACAGTGGAGCGACTAAAGAAGGAGTTGATTTGCAGCCCACCGGAGGGTGGCTGCCCTGGGCTTGACATGTCTACTCAAACTGTCAGGAAATGTGTAAATGTGCCAGATTCATCAACTGCACTCACAAGGTAGAGCAAAACATCACCCAATCACACTGCAACACCCTCCATACTCTCAGAACCAATTCAGGATGGTGAGTGGCTTGGAGCGGAACTTCCAGGTGGTGGTATTCCTCCATGGTATCTGCTGCCCTTGTCCTTCTAGACGGTAGTGATTGTGACTTTGAAGGGTATGACCTAAGGATCTTTAGTAAGTTTCTGCAAATTCATGGAACAATTGTTTGCAATGAGGCCTAATGAGTTCTCTCATTGTATCTTACTAACTAAAATATCACTTTTATGGTATTTTGAGATCCTTTATCAGTTACTTGACCTCCGTGATTAAGTCAGATGAGGGGCTGTTGGCTGATCATTGCTTAATATTCAATAATAATTGTTCCTCTTCAGTTACTGAGCATTCCTTGTCCACATGTAGCAAGACCTGGACAATATTCAGACTTTGGTTGATAACTACTATGTGATATCCACACCACACAAGCACAGGGAAATAAACTTATCTAACAAGAGAATGTCTGAGCACTTCCCCTTGAAATTCAATGGGCATTACCATCAATGAATCCTTTATTATTGACATCCTGGTGTTGCCATTGACCAGAAACTGAATTGGACTAGCCATATAAGTACAATGTCTGCAAAAGCAGATCACAGGTGGGAATTCTGCAGTGAATAACACACTTCATGACTCCCCAAAGCCTGTCCATTATTTAAAAAGCATAAGGCAAGGGTGTGATGGGATATTTCTCATTTAAATAAATGACAGCAGACCCAAGAACACTCAGAAAGCTTGACACCATCTAGGTGCTAGTCTGTTGGATCATTACCTCTTCCAACACATTAAACATTCAGTGTGGCCAAGTGACCAAAGGCCTGAGAAACGAGGCCCAACATAAAATTGGCTAAACAGTTTCTCCAACCAAGGACTGATAGAATACAAGCAGACCTAGGTTACCACAGCAAAAGCAACCAAGGATCAGCCCAGACCTGTGTTGTATATTGAACAGAAGTGGAGGAGCTGGTGTTGGACTGGGGTGGACAATGGTAAAAATCACACAAAACTCCAGGTTATAGTCCAACAGGTTTATTTGGAAGCACTAGCTTTCAGAGTGCTGCTCTTTCATCAAGTAGCTGTGGATCAGGATCATAAGACACAGAATTTATAGCAAAAGATTACAGTGTCATGCAACTGAAATGATATGTTGAACAAACCTAGATTGCTGTGAAATGTTTCATCTTTATGAATGGGCTGCAGGTTTCGGTTCATTAATATGTAAATCCCAGAACTTCTTTTAAGTCACCTTCTCGAGATAACTTAAGCTTTTTTTATAAAAAGGTGGCATCTCAGTTCAGACAATGCATCAAAGGTGTGGGGTTAGAGTCTGTCTGTATTCCAATTTTGAGTCAGACTGGTTCTATTTCCAAAGTAGGAATTTATAAAATGTTACATGGATTGACTACCTGCAGATTTTGTGCTTTTTGAGCAAAATAGAATGTATCTGCAAATGTAATTCTGCAAACACAAATTCACCCCATAGACTTACATGTTTATGTGTGTGTGCATGAGAGAGAGCATGACCATTGACAGCACTAACTGCTGGCTCAAAGTGGAGAGGATCTCCAAGAAGATTATGCAGAGCGACACAGAAATGCAAGCAAACAGGAACAATTGCAAAAGGATTACAGATCACAAACCCACTCAAATTGACCTATAACATAGACATCATTGAGAGACTTTGCTGTCATACCTCTCAAAAACTCCTCAATCATCTTGTACACCAGCACTACAGCAGGTGCCATAACCTTGAAATCAAGATCGAGTCCACACTCTCAGCCTGCACTCTGGATACAGCAGTACAGTTACATGACATTGCCAAGGAGACATGGCAACAGAACTACACCATGTACATGAACACCAAAAACTAGAAACTGGAGAAGCTTGGCATCATCAATAGCAGAGGTCAAGCTCCACAACCACCTAATAAAGGAGCATCACTCTGAAAGCTAGTGCTTCCAAATAAACCTGTTGGATTATAACCTAGTGTTATATGATTCCAATATTAACAATGGGAGAGTAGTTACGACCTGAAACTCATTAGCAGTATTCAGCCAGACCAATAGGGAAAGACATTATATTTGTTTATTTCCCAGTTTCAGCCAGGTTCTTTGGTACCATACTTTGTAAAGGGGATAAGTACACTTGGATGACCCAGTTTAATTTCATTGGGAACTGTGACCCCTGCCCCGTGACTCCATTGACTGAAGCCAGAGAACATTCTAGAAGGGCTCAGAAAGAGGGATAAGAAGGGACAACCTGGTGGCCATTCCCTCAGTGAAGACCTGGCCCGTGAAGGCTCCATGTGAGAATGACCTTCGTACTAAGAGGATTCAGAGTGCCCTGTTGACTTGGCTCAGTGAACTGAATCCAGCAGCTCAATCCATCTCACCAGAAAGGGTACTACATGTATGTGTCAGGCAGTCAGCCTAATTTAGGAAAAGTTTCTTTAACTTGCAAGTGTTTTAATAAAACTAAACTTGAACTGCTGTCGTAGGTTGTCTCAGACAATAAGGTCACCTGGGTAAACTTATTTTATGAGTAATAAATGGTCGAAGTGTCTGAATAGAATATGTCACAGGCAACAAGGCTTCCTGAATGTAGCATTGGGACCCCAAGTAGGGTTGAGAGTTTCTCTGGACCATGGAGACTGCACCAACTGAGTGTAACCTCAGATCAGATCTGGCAGGGTTTGGTGTTATGGTCTCCCTTAGCAGTTCTGGGGGAAGACAATGTCCTTCCTCTTGCATCACCTTGTCCACCTGGACCTCAGACTCCCTGTCCACTAAGTGGGGCATGAATTTTCCAATGTTTGCCATGTCAAGGGTAAATATCTCCAAACATACAGGGCAGCTCTGGGCTGCCAATACCTGACCCAGTGAACAATGATCTGTCAAGCTTCTCACTAGCACCATGCATCATTGGTGTTAGTCCACAGTGAGTTGGAGAATCCAGCTATCATCACATGATAAGGGCATCGTAGAGATGTGCAACTTAAATTAATGTGATGAATTTCAGGCAATAGTGTGAGAAAACTCACAAGGACTTGCAGAGAAAAATCCTCTATCAAACTCAACAAATCTAACACTTAGTCGATTTATGTAGGATTCAGTTCCTAAATTCTAATTTTCTAGTGAGTTATAGTTTGTCAAATTAAAAGCTGACATCCTATCGAACTTTATTTGTTTAATTCAGTATTTTTAAAATTTACAACATAGAAGGAATTAGGAAAAAAAGAATATGAAGCCTGTATTGTTATCTGTTAAATAAAAGCCAAAACTAGAAATAATAATGGCTTGGAATCTGAGATACTTGGGTTAACAAGTTCTCAATGTCTTATGATATATAACTCTGATTTCTAACGTCAGCCATGATAACAGCAGATAGATTGGCTTATCTTATTGTTAATTTGGTTATTAAGCATAATAAAATGTTTTCAAAACTACTTCAACAGGATGTGCTTGTTCTTGCAACTTAAATGAAAGGAATTGCTGGGTTATTTTATTGTCTTCGAAATTGCCTCTCCTTCACCTTTCACACATTTTAGGTTGGGAAATACTTTTCTAAGAAGAAAGTGAGGACTGCAGATGCTGGAGATCAGACCTGAAAAGGTGTTGCTGGAAAAGCGCAGCAGGTCAGGCAGCATCCAAGGAGAAGGAGAATCGACTTTTCGGACATGAGCTCTTCTTCAGGAATGAGGGGCTCATTCCTGAAGAAGGGCTCATGCCCGAAACGTTGATTCTCCTGCTCCTTGGATGCTGCCTGAAATACTTTTCTGAAAAACTTAGTTTCAGGGAATCTATGTGCTATTATAACATCAACTGTGAAATTTCCCTCCCTTAAAAGTATCAACAAATTAATCATATACTGCATGCAGAAAGCAGGAGATCAGTCCTCATTGCACACAGGGTTTGTATTTTATCCATTAGTCAATTGTTTGTAATCGACCAAAGTGGATAGGCAAACAGGACTTTCTCTGAGCTAGGAGACCTTTGTTGACCTTTTTTGGCACCAATGTTAGCAAAGCCGTATTTAATCACTTAAACATGCTGAAAGGCAGAGAGCAAAATCTGGTTGCTTTTGAGCGTGCTGACAGCCATTGTATGAATAGAAGCAGCCCTTTCTTCAGCTGGAGAAGCAGTGTGAAATCTGTTCCAATTGCTTTCACATGAATAATTAGCACCTCAGCATCTCCCTGAATTAAGAAAATTCCTTTCTGCTTGGCTCACCAATTGACCTTGCACCTTTTTCCAAATGGCTCCGAAATAAAAGAGGGTCATAGAAA